>NC_073726.1:51972759-52275789 GCF_023634155.1 Falco peregrinus
CATACTTGTAAAGTTCACCTCCGTGAAGATGAAAGAATACCCAAGTGAGTCCATCATACTCATGGTTTTTAGCCATCAATGGATGGATTAACTACATTTGGAAGCAAATGGGCTAATTTGAATGCAGTTTTGTTTGGTCTTTCACAAGACCAAACCACAGACTACTTATTTGAATGAAACACATTACCTTTAACAAGAATATTTGACTTTGTATTTGCTAGTTATTAGTAGCTACCAAGCCATAGCTCAGCTATAGGAACATGAACATTAACCCTTTAGGAGAAACACCAAATCCTGAATCTGCAGTACACAGACGAATGGTAGCTTGCCACACCTCGATGGTACACCTTCTAAAACAGGCCTGTGACATATTTATGCCTTAAATCCCTTATTAATGTATTTTACTGTGTTCTAGTTTGAGCCAGGGAAGTAGCTGATTTTGGGGGTATTCAAAATGTTTTGTTCATTTCAAGTGAAAAAATACCCACATAAACTGCCTACTCACTCATTCTTGCCCTCAGACTAGAGTTCAAGCCTGGGGGTGAGAATTAGCAAAGTACTACCATCACAGCTTAACTGAGGTCCCATATGTGTTTAGAGATCATGTACATCATAAACATGGTGCAATAATCAGAGAACTGCATGGCTATGGAGTTTGCCTATTGTCCACTATAAAAAGAATTTATAGCACTCGAAAGGGGTTAGGAAGAACAAGGGCTAAATTACTATCTTCACTTAGGATAGTATTTAGCTCACAGATCAGGAGACCAATGGATATCTGGTTATCTAGTCAACATTGTCAACGTTGCAAATTTTCTCAAAAACATTTTAGGTGATCAGTCACCCAAACACTGGGCTGAGTTTCCCAAAGGCACCTGTTGTCATTGTAAATACTGTGAGATATGCTTTTTGGCTTCACTTACCTCTTCGTTTCAGAAGGATGAGTGTTTCTGCAGGTTTTAGCTTGTATCTTTTTAGCCACATAAGCATGCCTCAGATGTCCCAAGTGCCAAAAATGGCACTAAATAATTGTTCTCTGGAATCCCACTGTAAATTTCAATGTTACAGAGGACTGAACTGCTCTTTAACCTCCACTGACTATGCTGAATAAGCATGTGGGTCAGCTGTCTGCATGAAGGAACCTTGTGTCAATTTTAGATGTTCTAAGTCATCTGAAGTATCATCATTGATGCAAAAACAGCACAGAACACACAGGAGAGCAGAATCCTAGTGGCATGTTGGATAGAAAGAAAATTGAGGGAATTTCAATTGATAGTGGACACCTAATGTGCAGATGAGCTGATCTCTAGTCAACATGTGCGTATCTGCATGCAGACACGTTCATCTGCCAATGGAATCTCACTCAGTTTCATGGGCTTTTTGGAATACACTTTTTATTTTTTTATATGTGAATTTGTATGGAATTCCTGTAATTGAGGTGAAATCAACAGTGCTTGTGGAGACACCTGAAAAGGAAAAGAACTGCCTGGTGAATATAAAGGTCTGGATCTTTAGCTGATGTAGATACTTGTAGCTTTGGTGCCTTTAATAGAGGTACATTGATTTATATCGTTCAAGGAGCTAACTGAGCTATAACACAAGCATTCAGTGTTGTCTGAGGTCTGTGTTCTGTGATGCTAGCATGGCAGCCTGTCATATGGCAAAACCATTTACATTAAAACTCAAGAGAGAAAAAAAAAATTAAATCATCTTTCACCAAACTATTTTAACAATATTTGCATACAAAGACATATTTCTTCAATCATTCATGACTGTAAAATAATGTATTTTTTAAAAAGACCGGCCTCAAAATGATTTGAAACTAGCTAAGTCTTCAAAATATAAAAAATCAAAGGCAGTGATTTCAATCATCAAAATACTGTTTTTTAGAAAGCAACATGTTTGTTTTACTATTTAAGAGAAAACAATAGCTAATTTTGTAATTAGGCATTGTTGACTTTCTAATAGTTATAAGCAGAATGTGGATAACTCTTTGCCTATAATTATAATAGCATTTACTGTTAATATAGCTCTTTTTGTTCAGTTTTCAATTACTTAAAAAGCAATCTCAGTAAAAATTAATTTATAAAAGATCTGAAGTGAATCCATTTCCTTTTTTTTGTGATGGCTTCTTTATATACCCCGAATGCATTATTTCCTTGTTTCCTTTATAGAACATTTATGAGTACATATAAAGCAAGCTGTTTTGAATTTATTATTGTAGGTTTACTTTGTTTTCATATACACTTGTGCAGGTATGAAAAATAAGTGTCTGAGACGGATTCACATTTTCCTTCAAAACAAAAAGCTCACATTTCTATACTCTGTTTGAAGAAAGGTTTTGTACACTTGACAAAGCCACAGAGTATGGTTCAGACTAGTGACCTGAATCATTAAACGCTGTCAAAAAGGAGCAATATTGTTCTAGTGACATCAATCAAATGGTAATGCCCTTTGACATTATTCCTAAAGGACACTGAAAACTATAGCAGAGAGCTATGGGATGCTTTATTTTTGTACGTGAAATACTGAGCAGAATTTCTGAGTGGGCAAAGGGATTACATGGTACACCAACAACACAAATCTTATTTTAATAATATAATACTTTTATTTGTATTTTTATTATATATATATATATATATATAAAAGCATTGTGCATTAAAATTGTTTCATGTAGAAGCTGGATGGAATCATATAACAAAATCTTGCAATTTGGGGGATCAGGGAACACCAAAGAATTAGGCTATAGTTTAACCCTCACAGTAAAGCTCAGTAATTCATGTCATTAAAGATTTCTAACCCCAAAGTACTATGCCCAGGACAGGAATACTTTTTACCTATAATTAATAAAAATTACATTCTGAAGACATGCCAACTTCAAAAAAGACAGTTTTTGCTCAGTGCCGAAGACATACTTGGTGCCACCCATATGCAAAGTCAGAGATAGCAGTAAAGGCATCACCCAACACTTTCAACCTTTCCAGCTCTTTAGCTTGATCCAGTGCTGAGATGGTTACTAGCTAATTTATACAAACTGAAGGGCTACTTAGACCTTGCAGGCTGAAGGGCTACTTAGACCTTGCCTTTCTTCACCTCTGGCATTTGTTCCAGAAGAAGCAGCTTGTCATGAAAAATGTTCAATATTATCTTTACATCCTCAGAGAGAACCCTCTGCATTCTAGGAAGTCCTAGCGCTCCCTCAGGGAGTTTTCCTGATGGTTTCTTACTTAATTTAAGCAAGTGGACTAGAAGCTAAACTCAGTACCTTTTTTATGTGAGAATAACTTCACAACAACAAATTTTGATCAATAGCTCAATAAATATTTCAGCTCTTCAAATATAATTTTTGGCTATGATGGGCCATCTTTTTTCTGTTGGATGAAATATAGATTACGACACCTATCTGTATTTGCAATTGGACACCTAGCTGCCATAGAATGTGTGATGAGATAGTTAATTTTATTTTCTAAGTGGAGTAAAAATTCACTTTCCTTTACATGGTCAGTTAACATCTAAAAGTACCTTGTTTTTCCTATACTGGAATTGCATTGTTAGTAAAAGAAAAGAGAATGGTAACCTGAAAGCTGCTGGCAAAGAGAAACACATAGGATGGGATTATAAAATGGTCATGAAAGCACATAACATCACCATTTGAATAAATTTTACTCCTTCCTTGATTAAATCTATTAACTACTGATCAATACTACTAACTTCATCAGGCTGAGGGTTTTTAGGAATGATTTAAGTAGCCAGAGTTTGAATAAAAAGAACAAGACTTAGTGCTAAACAATGTATTAGACTTAAACAGGACTGAAATTTGGTGTCAATTTATACTAATTTTGTAATAAATTGCATGAAGGCAAGCAGTGATACAAGAATAATTAAAAAAAAAAAAGAAGCCTCAAATATCTGTAATTGGAGCTGGTTACTATTTAATAACTAACTAGTTTTAAGTAAGATATTTTTCATGATCGAAATGTCTTTCCAGAAAATCCTTTTTTCTTCACTGCAGCTGAAGCCATATGCGATAAAATAAAGTGAAAGTAAATGCAACTCCCAGTGGAAGTTTAAAAAAAAAATTACAATGCCTGTAAAATTAATTCTTGTCTATAATAAATGGTCTTCTATTCATGGAATAATGTGTACTCTTATTCATCACTAAAAATCTCAACAGAAGTTACATCTTTGTTGTGTCTGAAATTTTTATACTAACGACTATTTGTGGAGAATTCACATTTTAAAAAATGAATAACAGCACAAAAAATGAATGGCAATATGCAGTTAAGTTAGCCCTAGGTATCTAGCATTGCCATCCAGTGATAATTATGTAAGTATTCAATAGATATTTTGTTTTCCCTTTGTCTGTGCTTTTTATTGATTTTTTTTTTTTTTTGTATGATAGCAGGTTATTAGGGTGAATATGGTAGCTCTGGGAAGGTTCAAACAGAGTAATCTTTAAAAAAAAGCTGTAAGTAAAATCTTTTTTATGTACTTCCATAAAGGAAGGTTAACATGCTTTAGGGAATATTCTTCTCCTTGGTATAAACATGAATAATTCCTATTAGCTGTTCTGGCAGAACAGTAGGTGCACAGAAGGGGGAATTGGACCTCTTCTCACAACTTTTCCCAAAAACAATAATCAAGCAGGTGATTGTTTGTCTACTCCTCGGAACAGTTACTACTTTAGCCTGGAACAACTCTGAGATAGATCATTACAGAAACATCGCTAAATAGATTAAAACCAGGAAGTGTTCTGAATGATTTTTATACAAGCTTTAATAAGCTCATTGTACTTTGAGTTCTATAAAATAATTATACAACTGTATACTACTCTGATGAGCTAAAATAACTTATCAAGAAATCATTTTCTAACTGAATGTTTATAAGCATGTATTACAAATAAAATTGAATGAAAAACTTTTCAAATTATGTCAAAGAATATTAAAATCGAGAGGAGAGGATTACGATTCAAAGATATTCAAAGGTATGGCCTTTTTTCTACTCCCACACCCAAGTTTGTCCATTGCCTGAAAGATAACTTGGCAATCTTTGGTAAAATATTACTTTGAATCAGTGCAAAGAACATCATATTTTAATTTTTGCTTTCATGAAATTTACCATTTGAATAATAAATTTGGAAATAATACCTATATCCTAGCTTTTTTTTTCTATTTGAAGCTAAAATCTGTCAATGTTATTGAACAGTTAGAATACAAGGAATATCAGATGCTTTTACATGAAATTTATTCACATTACATGAAAACCATTACCTTTACTAACTTTCCTATCATTTTCTGTTCAATTGTCATGACACAGATCTCTGACTTGAATTTATATACTTGATTTGGTTTTTAGTCCCATCTGGGCTTTCTTGATACTAAGTCTATATGTGCAGGAGTAAATTGGCTTATTTATTTCTAAAGTCACCCTGGGTCTGCTATACAATGAAATGATAGAAAACCATGAATAGTCAAAACCTCCTACAACTCTGCCTGTTTGTCTCAGTGGACAAATTATTTTTTTTTCTGAGGCAGTACAGCATTAACAATCTGGGAAATGTTAGAAATAAAAGAATGTGCCTTACAGGTGTGCTTCAAAGTAAGTATTAGTCAGACTCTTCCATGAGTGTTGCAATTTTCCATTTAATTGTTCTAAGACTCTGTGTGAAAATAAAGGTAAGCTTTACTGAACTATAACATTTACAATCGAAAAATGAACCCTGTTACAAATTCACTTGAATATCCTTAGGATAATAATAGTAATAAAAACGTGTCTGAAATCAGCAAATTGACTTGCTTAGTTTATTTCTTTCCTTGATCTCTGAAAGGATTCAGGTTACTTTTTTTGATGTTTTTATTTGTGCCCTGAGGTTTTCCTAATAAGAAATATGGCAA
This sequence comes from Falco peregrinus, assembly GCF_023634155.1. Taxonomy (NCBI): domain Eukaryota; kingdom Metazoa; phylum Chordata; class Aves; order Falconiformes; family Falconidae; genus Falco; species Falco peregrinus. The sequence goes on from NC_073726.1 coordinate 51,978,654, forward strand.
GCCTGGCTGATCATGAATTGTATCCAAAAGGCTCTGGAGACGTAGTTGGATCCCACTTGCAGGAATGTCATGACACCTTGCCACTGACTGCATAATGAACTTCCATATGTCATTGATGGCAGTCATAATATGACAGAGGAAGAAGCCTCTTTTTTCTTCTGATTTCATTTTTATATGAAGAAAGATAAAGAAAGAGAAGGACATCCTGCCATCAAGAAAAAGGAACTATGAGAAATTTTACTTGATTTAATTATGGAGAAAAGTTAAAACTGAGGAAATTTTAATTGGTGAAACTATTAAAACTACCTAACAATAGGTCAAAATTAGCATATTTTGAATCTGGGGAAAGGCAAGTTAACATGCATGGCATTTTAGAACAAGTAACAACTTGACAGATAGTAAACCATAGACTAAACTCAGGAAGGAAAGAAAATCCCATCTAGAATTGTATGCTTTAAAATGCAAATTTATTATGGATCACCTATTAAGCTTCTTCATTTGACAAACTGTATAAAACAAACAAAGTCTTTTAGGAACCTAATCCTATTTGCCTTATTCAGATAACACTTCCCTTGACCTCCATGTCTGGGAATACAATCAATACAAAACCCCACTGTCTGATCTCTATGTTGCTATACGCTATCAAAACATACAATTGAGCCGGACTTCACATCTGTCTCCTGGTCAGGATCACAGAACAATTTGCTACATGAGCAAATAGTTGTTGCAAAACAAACAATAGAAATTTACTACTTATAGCTATGGGCACGTGAACATCAGTGTGAAAACAATTGCATATAGAGGCCGGCTCCAAACAGACCCGACAATGGTTCATTGTCATTCTTACCTAAAATAGTTGTCACAGTTGTTAAACATGCTCTCTAATCTTGATGGAGACTTTTAATCCAATTGCCTATGTCAGAATCAGGTCTACATTAAAAAAAATTGTTTAATGTAGAGTAGCTTCATGTTTTGTTATCCAAGTAGGTGTAACGTAGCTTGCTTTTTGCTCAGAATAAATCAGAGTCTACAAGATGTTTCCCAGTCAGGGTACTCTGAATAAACCAGATCAGACAATCCAAGATCTGGGACTGAAACAGTCTTACTGTAGGTCACACACTAGGTCCAGGGGCTGTAACAACTTCTGTCTACAGGAATGTAATGTAATTAAAATCTTTATTTAATCAGGGTTTACATTTGATAGTTCATTCCCGTCTAACCGAGTAATTTCCTTAGTAATCCCATGTATTTCAGGCAGACTATTTCTGGCCATGATTACTATACAGATATTTTTCTGCTGCAGTCTTTTCCATATGCACCTCTTTTTGTACTATTCCCAGTTAGCTTTGTGTCACAGCAATCGAGAGGTGACTGGCACTCATAAGGAAAGAACAGGAAACAATCATTTTCTTCAAGCAAAACGTGCAGCATCAGAACCATGTAGAGCTGAACGCAAATCACAGAGAGAGACATTGCCTGTATGAATAAAGAGAATACAAGATCCAAAGGAGAATAAACCTGGCAGACAGACTGAGAAGGGTAGGCAAGATATAGCATAAGGAGAATTTTAAGAAAGAGAGGTAAATGTGTGGCAGATTAACCCTGGCTAACAGCCAAATAAGCGTCCAGCCAGTCACCCACTCCTCTTCAGTGGGACAGAGGGAGAAAATCCAATGAGAAAGCTGATGGAGACAGGGAGATTGCTTATCAAGTACTATCACAAGCAAAACAGACTCATCTTGGGGGGAAAATCAATTTAATTTATTGCCAATTAGAACAGATTTGGGTAATGAGAAACATGACCAAAAAACCGAAAACGTCACTTTCCTCCCTCCTTTCAGAGGCTCAGCGCCCAACATCATTCCTCCATTTCCAGCTCCTCTATCTGCTGCCCGGAGCGGTGCAAGGGGAAGGGGTCAGGGGGCGGGGTCAGTCCCTAACAGCCCCCTCCTCTGCTCCGGCATCCAGCCATCTCCTTCTCCTCTGACCTTCATGTTCTCTCTGCTGTTTCCCACTTCTTTTTTCCACAGTCTTCTCTGCCCTCCACTGTTTTCACCTCACCTTCACCACCTTTCCCCAGAGCCGCCGCCCAGGCGGCTGGGGCCCAGCACTACCCTGCGGGGGTGGGCTGGAGCCGGCGGGAACCGGCCGCGCCTCAGGGGGCCCTGCGGGTCCCCGCAGCCCCCAGCCACCGCCCGGCGCCTGCGCCCGTAGGAAAAGCTGAACAAGCACTAACATAAGGGGACTGAGAATAAGATGATGCTTACGAGCATATCTGGAACAAAAAATAACAAGTCCTCTTAAGGGAATTTTTATGATTAGTGTACTCAAAAGGAACAGCAGTAAATGTTTTACATAGAAGGGAAACAAGGTAATTGAAGGTTAATAGGTGCTTATGGTTGGTTTTGAATCAGTTAGACATACATCTTTAGGTGCTATGAAATTAATGCTTTTTTCATGAGCCAAGATAGAAAAAAATGGCACAAACACAATGAAGACAAAATGAAAGAAGAAAAATATACAGAACTTTTGACCAAGCAAATCAATACAGCTGCTCTCAGTTCTGCAAAGCCCTCGCGGTTTTCACACTGACTTGCTCCATATGTTTGTTTTCCTTAATCTTGAGAACAATTATATTTTATTAACAACAACACCTAAATAACTAGGACATATTTCCTGGTATATTTTGCAATTATAATACTTGTGAGGATGAGAGAAATAGAAAGTGCCCCTTCATTGTGAAAGTAATAGGAATATTTAGTTTCCATGCTTATGGAGAAAAAAATAATTAGGAATATTAGACCAAATTATTTTGATTTGGGACTTACACTACTCCTGATTTTTGAAAAATTAAGCTGGCGTATTAAGTGTTTTTATATTTTCTGCAGAAAGTAACCCAGTACGGAGTTCTCAGAACTGTCTCTGGCTGACCAGGCTGTGCTTGCAGCCACACCCCTTCTTCGTAGTTTTTAGGTGAGATAGTTCAGTGGACCCATCCAATCACTTTCTTATTGATCAGACGCAGTTCTAATCTAATTTTATACTTCTATCTAAATATCAGTATGGTTGATTGTTCTGAATCCTGAGTTTTGTAATCAAATAGCATTCCATTAAATTATCTGCAGTTTTTGCATTCAGTAGGCAAAGCCAGTTTATGTAACGGTGTCTTCTACTATGCCAAGTGCCCCCCGCCCCCCCACTCCCAGCAACATTTTTTTTTAAATAAATTGCTTCATTTAACACAAAATGAAATCTTTATGCTTGCTTTCCTAATTACTGTCATGCATCGGCTTTGGGGGAACAGTTTTCCAAATAGCTAAGGTTAAAGCCTGTCTTAGTCTGTTGTTTCTAGATAATAGGTAATTGTTCAAGTCTGCATAGATTACGCCAGCCATTTAATACTTAACATTTTCCTTGACCTATGGCTTGCCACAGACTTTATGTTAGGAATGATAAAATACAGAGAAAAAAAAAAAAAAACAAAGAAAATTTTCTTTTGCTATTTCTGCACTATGAAATCACTTTAGATTAGGTTATATTGCAAGGTCTACCATAGGACAGGGTATACAGAGACATCCACTGTTAGCTCTGGAGGAAAAGGCTTAAGGAAAGTAGTAGCCTTACATCTAATGTGAATTTTCCACCTAAATAAGCTCAGAAAAAGACTCCATTCTTATTGTAAATCTGACTTGATAGGAATCACACAGTGTAACTTTGGGTTTTACATGCCAGTTGGTTAGGCAATTTCCATCTACAAACCTATGCTTTGGAAGAAAAAGGAATAGATTTTTGTTGTGATCAGCAGTGATTCATTCCTGAGGCATGACTTCCCTCCTATCTCTATTGTCCCTCAGGTTTCTGTCAGAATCAAGTAGTTTCAAACCCCACAGCAGAAATTGATTAAGAGATGGTGCAAGCAGAATGTTTTTGCTCAGCTTATCCTCAAATATTTGATGGTTGGTGACAATGATTTCTGGTTTTGCATTAACTTATTTTAGGTATTCAAAATGTCTAAAAAATATGGTATATTACTAACAAGAAATGCTTAGAATCTTGATCTTTATATTTACAGTGCTTAGCTGTCTTCTCAATGTGCTTGGAAGACTATCTAACACATGGTACAGCCTAGCCTGAGGTCAGATTCAGCTCGTGCATCATTTTTATCTCTCTCTGCTTTTTCCCCACAAGGAAGGGGAAATAGCTGCCCAAGCTTTTTTCTGTATTTTTTCAAAGCCTGACAGAAAATCAGGCTGCTGGTTCTTCTGGCAAGGGGTTAACAAGCAGCTACTGAGAAAGAGATGGACATCAGCCATCACCAGGAAGGCAGTTCTCAGCACATGAGGGAATGACAATGAAGAAAAGTATCCTAAAATTGAATTGAGGACATGGGCTAGTTATTTAGAGGTGAGATTACTATGTGAAGACTATATGTGCCCTCTATAGACTATTATTTAAATACTGCAATCTTGTTCTCAAGGGAGTTTTTTTCATACTCTGTTCTAAGAGGATATAATTTCTACACAGACATGCTCGAATTCTAAAAACAAGGTGGTCTATGCTTCCCTAGTATCACAATTCACTTATATTAAAAGCTAAATGTTTATCTCTGTTGTTGGTGTCATTCTGTTTTCTTAGATAGTATTTAGATAACCTAAGTTTGTAACTTCTTCTGTGCTGTACCTGGTGTGCTTTATCTAAAAAAATTCTACCATATTCAGGTATCATTATGCATGTAGATAGATTACATGTATAGAGAAGATTCATGGATAGAACAGTTTGTAACTAATATTCTACTCTGGGGTCATTAGCTTTTGTTGTACAGTGTGTTAATATGCATCAAACTAAATTAATTAGCAACATGTTAGTGGAATACAAGGGAAATATGTGTGTAACAGTGCCACAGGAAATAATATTTTCTCTGTCAGAAGCTTGGTTTATATGAAAACAGGAAAGGCCTATAATAAATGGAAGACTTACCCAGCAGTAATCGTAGAATAAGACAGGAAGAACATTCATTTAACTGCAAATATTTGTCAAAGCTGTCTGATTCATCCTGCATAGACAACAAATGCTTTTGAGAATCCCCTGTGATCCACGTGTAAACTACCAGCCTCCCAGTTCCCAAGGCTGTCAGTCTGATTCTTCTACATCTCAGCACCAAGCTTAATGGCAGTAGCTTCAGAGACCTTTTATTCTGTTAAGAAAAAAGGACTAAGGTTAGCTAATTTAGAATATACTTTCATGAAATGAACCCAATTAACCTGCTTGTAGTATGTTTCATATTAATTTCCAAGTCCTTTCAATGAAACCTGTTACTAGTTTAAAATTCTATATCCATCTGCAAAGTATTAAAAAGTGCTTAGATTTGAGTCATAAGTCTTAAATTCCCATTAAAATGACCATTTAAAGTCTTCTTCAACTATTTCTTACATAAAAAATGAAACAAACAAACAAAAAATCCAACAAACGAACCAAAACTGAATGAACAGTATAGGAAAAGAAAAAAAATTAAAACACTATATTTTTATCTTAAACATTTTTTGTTCTTCATTATCCATGGACATTAATGGAGTTTTAATTTGTTGTTACACCAAAGTTTTACACTTCATTAAATCTCTGTGCCAATAATTATGGGCCTTATTGATTTTCTGTCTTTTTAGGTATTCAAGAACTCTTTAAGGCTTGTCTCCCCCTGGATTGTTTTTCTCACACTGAGATGCCGCTGTTAATCTTTCAAAAGAGAGGTTGAAAGCATTTAAGTTTTCTGTAATACATTCTCATCTCCTTTACCATGTTACAATTAATTAGGTGAACTGACAAGACATATTTTTCCCATGCATGGAATAATACAGAATTTCCTCTGATGATTCTTCTATAGCAAAAGATTTTAAAAAATCTCAGTGGTCTCACAATATAGAACAGGGTACATTTGCAGCACAAAGATTTAGCTCTTACATGAATTCACAGTAAAATTTTAAAGTTAGACAGTTAAGGATTGCACAGCATTAATATTCAAAGTCAAGGAAAGGATTCAAGCAACTAAAACAGAAGGCAGATAGATAACAGTTGCCAAAACACAAAACACTGATTCCTTTTAGTTTGTTTGCTACCTCATCACGTAAGTGTCTAAACTCAGTAGGCATGCCTGATCTGAGCTGAAAGCTTCACAGAAGTGTAATTGCATACTGTGTGTAGGTCTAGGTCAGACCAAACCCAAGCACGCTGGAAACTAAACTAGTCTACAGTATGTGAGATCCAAAAATTTGGCAGAATAGAACTATTTATTCTGGGGGATTACAGGTTCTTAGGACATATTGGCAGAAAAGAACTGTAACAGAGCTATAGCAAGTACATTTTTTTCTTCCCCCAAAGCTTTGTGGAACATTATTTTGACAGATTATAGTTTAAACTGTATAGGATGATTTTCCACCTTTCCTGCTGAATCTGGGAAGCTGTGTAGTAAGCAAGTAATGCAACTTATATAGGCTAGAAAAAAGAGCACTGAAAACCAAAACCCCCAGCAAATAACAAGGAGCTTGAACTCTGGCCAGACAGCCACAACCATGAACAGTGAGAAATTAGTCTAGTGTTTGGATGTGGATTAATTTCAGAGTGATTTTATTGCCCCATTTCTGTTACTGTGACATTCAAAACAGTCATTGTACTTGGCTGGTGGAGCACTCCCTCAAACACTGCAGGGGTCAGAATTGCCTCTCACTGAAGATAAAATTACAACCAGGCCTCACCCTTAGTGGGCAAGTACTTCAACTGCTAAGCTGTCGTACAAAACAGGACTAGTGACATACATTCTTCATCCTTTGGATACATGTAGATTTGATTGAGTTGTTCTACTCTAGGCAGCTCTTCTCAGAAGACTTCAACAACTGAATCTCAAGAAAAAGGGATTTAATATGGCTAAACTCTGACAGTTCTACCGGCAAATCGGAAGAGGCTGAAGACTGAAGTAATAAAGGAAGATAAACTCTGATCTCTTCACATGCATAATTTCTAACTTGTGGTTGGATTCCATGTGGACTAAACCTTGAGAAGACAAGAATTTTCTTTTGGAATGTTTATTTATCTACTTCATTCCCACAGAAGTTCTAAAGAAATTCCCATTCTAGAGAAATTAGAAATTATATGAATAAGAATAGAAATCTTTCAGGATGTTAGTATCAAGAACTAACTAAAACCAAATGGCTATTTGGCCTTCAAACCAAGTGGATGTTGAGCCCTACATAATTTAGGATTAGGAATGTTAAGAAAATCAATTTATTTCATGCAACAAAAATATCCTTCTTTTTTTTCTCTACAAATTATAGGAAGTCAGAGGCTTTAAAGTTTTCAGATGGGCAGCTTACTAGAGAAAAAAATGCAAGTAGAATATGTGCTTTAGTTTGCTGCCAGAAATGGTCTATTAAATGTAACTTTCCTTGATTATCAGAAAACAAAGCACACAAGAAACTTGCAGGGAATTCATGGAGCCAGACAAGACCCCAATGATGCCATATTTGTAATTTACCTAGAAACACTAACAGATATTCTTCAAGAAAATATTTTTAAAGAAGGCATCTATTGTCAAGGGATTACTTTAAAATCATTATTTCTCCCCAGTTTGCTTGTGAAAATGTTATAAAGACAATATTACAAGTTTATTTAAGATCAATGAATTGTCACACCTGCTATTTATTTTCTACCTATGAATCATAGAATCAAAGAACCATAGAATCATTTAGACTGAAAAAGACCTTTGAGATCATCAAGTCCAACCATTAACCCAGGCCTGCCAAGCCCACCACTAAACCACATCCCTAAGCCTTACATCTATGCATTTTTAAAATACTTTCAGGGTTGGTGATTCCACCACCTCCCTGGGCAGCCTGTTCCAATGCTTGACCACCCTTTCAGTGAAAAAAAAAAAATCCTAATAATGAATTTAAACCTCCCCTGGCACAACTTGAGGCCGTTTCCTCTTGTCCTGTCACTTGTTATCTGGAAGAAGAGACCAACCCCTCACCTGGCTACAACCTCCTTTCAGGCAGCTCTAGAGAGCAATAAGGTCCCCCCTGAGCTGCTTCATCTCCAGACTAAATAACCCAGTTCCCTCAGCCTCTTCTCATAAAACTTATTCTCACACCCTTCACTAGCTTCCTTGCCATTCCTTGGACATGCTTCAATACATCAATGACTTTCTTGAAGTGAGGGACCTAAACCAGAACACAGTATTCAAGGTGCAGCTTCACCAGTGCCCAGTACAGGGGGGCGATCACTTCCCTTGTCCTGCTGGCCACACTATTTCTGATACAAGCCAGGATGCTGTTGGCCTTCTTGGCCATCTGGGCACACTGCTGGCTCATGTTCAGCCAGCTGTCAGCCAACACTAGGCAGCTTTCCAGACAGTCTTCATCAAGCCTGTAGCATTGTGTGGGGTCATTGTGACCCAAGTGCAGGACCCAGCACTTCTCCTTGTTGAACCTCATACAATTGACCTCGGCCCATCAGTCCAGCCTGTGCAGATGAGACCCTTCCTACCCTCAGGCAGATCAACACTCCCACTTAACTTGCTGCATCTGCAAACTTACTGAGGATGCATTCATCCAGATCATCAGTAAAGTCTTGAAGCTAACTATTCTTACAAAGTTGGAAATTAGATTGTCCTGAAACCTTCATTTATAGAGAAATACATGTTGGGATACTTAGTGTTTTATTATCCTGTAAGTAAATATATAAATAATGTCTTAATATTTTTTCCTGGTATAATCTCATACATCAGAACTCAACTGACTAGACCGACTGATCTATGATTCCCCAGACCTTGCTTTTCCTCCCTTTAATAAAGAGAGATGCTATGTCTTTCCTTCACCTTATCTCAGTGTTCTATTTCTTGCAAGGAACTTTCCAATCTCCATAAGACCTCAGGATAAGACCAAAATCCATAGATATTTTGGGCCTTTTATTTTTCAAGATTATGGGTAAAATTTTATCTGGTCTTTCTTTTTGAATAATTTAATTTGTTAGAATCGGTTCCCTCTTCTGACATTTATTTTTATCCTTTCAATTTTTTTTTATTATTATTTTTTTAATTTTCTGTGTGTTGAGCATCTGGTCATAACATTTTCTGTAAAAAAAAGGGGGAAAATATTCTTTTGATTTTTTAGCTCTTCAAAGTAGTCTACTTGAATGCTCTCCCTCTGTGGTAACTAATGGAACTAGACCTTTTTTTTTTCCTTTTCATAGTATCTACCGTATTGTCATCTCTTACCTCTATGTTCTCAGAGAACTGTAACACTTTTCTCTCCTTAACCTTTCTGGCTTTATCCTAACATTCTTACCCTATTTCTTTATACTCATCTTTAGGAACATATCATTGCTTCTACATTGTGAATGACTTTTTTGATTTTAGTGTCATGGAATTGCTGTTGAAGCAGTCAAATACACCTCTTCTTATGGTTTACTCTTGCCTGTGGGCTGAATTCGTTAGCATTTGTGTATATAGGACTTTTTAGTGAGTGTCAGCTTACTGTATTCCCTTTTGCTACATCTATTTTTTTTCCTAGTAGAAATTAAATATTTGATTTATTGAGGTCATTTTTTAAAGTATATTATTTTCCTTTCCAACCCTATTTTTTACTATTTTCACAAAAATTACTTTCAGTATTCAGGTTCTTAGGTTCTTCCATTTTTAAGTCACAAAAAAAATCAATTTAGTTGAATATTATATCTATAATTTGTTCCACTTACTGAACTGAGATGTTAAAGGGGAATTTCCCATGTCACTGAATCCAGTCTATTAGAGTTGCCAAGCCTTACAACTGCTTTTCTAAATGGATCCATCTCTGTCTTAAATAGCTTGAGTTTTAATTCTGTAACTGATATTAGAAGGTTGTTCTAGAACCTTACCTTTTAATTCACAGCCAAGCTGTGCTTAGTATATACACATAATTCTTGTGCCAGCTTTATTCTTGTCCTTCATGTTGCCTCTCTTCCCTTGAAAACTTACCAAAAGATTTTAAGAGTGTGCTGAGCTTTATAAGTTGTGTATTGGATTTTTGAAAAAGAAGATTTAAATATTTAAAATTCTGTTGTATCTTTTCTTTCCACTGTTAATTGTTTTCCCATATCCTTGCTTTCTTTTTCTCATTTGGTTTGTGGGGTTTTTCCCCCACCTTCTCCACAAGCATTCTACAGGTCATCTGAACCCATCTGAACTCAGTATAACTGTTCACATGCTTGGTATGTAGTATTCTGTTTTCAACTTTTTTCGTGGTTAAGTGCTGCATAAATCTCAGTAATATTTTTGTGGTTTCTGGGATCTTGGTTCCAGTTAGACTTCCAAGGTTTGTATCGTTCCTTTGTGACATATTGTATCTCTGGTAGTGAAAACTGAATCAACAAGAAGATTGGATTTGTTTGAATTTCTTTAAAGCTAAGTTCCCATTCATAAGGAAGTTTGAGATCTGAATTTTGGCAGCACTTGAATCTTTTGCTAAAGTCAGGGTCAGCTTCTGGTCATTAAAGCCAGGGTAACTCCATTTGCGTTTGTTCCAGATTTGCATCAGTGTTGGTGCAATCAAATGATGTCTCAGAGTTTAGCTGCTAAAAACTGGAAAGTCTTTTAGAGTTATTTCAGATAAATATTTTCCAATTCTCTGATAATCATGATGGAAAATGCTTCTACAGCATTCATTTCTTGCATTTAATCTATATGACTGGGATGAATATAGGATAAAATTTAACTCATTAGTTTGCATAACTGCAGTCACTACAGGGATAAAAAATCCCTGCATAACATTAAGCACTAAATGAAGCAGAGGAAAGAAGTACTTAGCATTAAATTAAAAAAAAAAAAAAGACAAATAGGAGTGTAGTTAATTACATTTTAATTCAACTGTCTTAGTTAGCATTAAAGTTGTACTGTGGGAAGATTTCTTTAGCATTTCTTTCACACCAGCTGAAAAACACCAACCAAGTAATTTGTCTATAAAGCAGCCCAGCACAAAGCAAACAAACAACTAAATAAATACTGGACTATGTGCCATTATTTTATCTTCTAGAATCTGAAAATTGCTCAAGCATAAGCACTTAATATGCATACTCAGCTTTGAATTTCTGAATGTCATTTACCATTCTGCTGTTTGGAAAATAGCCTTCAGTGAAGTAGTCAGAATCAGGCATAAGAGGTTTTCCAGACAATACTTGCACCTCTGAATAGTATGTTATTAAAATAATTATCTTTTCCTGAATTATTTGTAGGAAATTGTGGGTTTTTTAAATGTTTATGATTTGCTCACAGCTAGTATTTCTAAAAAATCCAGGGAAAGAAATGAGTGAAGAAAATTTAGGCTGTTTTTTCAGCCTACAGAAGTTAGACTTTCCTTGTTCAGACAGAATGACTACACAAGAACACATTCTTTTTATCAGCCAAGTATGAGTCCACATTGCCTTGTATTCTGAACTCCTGACCAGTTCAGAGTGAGGGGAGCTTGTCAGGGCCTTAATGCCAGCTCCAGTCTTCTTTCAGGTGCACTGCCTGGATCAGGCCTGAGTGCAGCCAGCTGTGCTACAGCCCAGTACATCAACAGATATTTTCAGTTTAGGACTTCCAGAGAACAGTGTGGAGTCTTGTACTGGGCATAAATGGCAGAGTTTGGGCAGTGGGGACGGGAGGGACTGAGCACAATGTGTGGCAAGAAGAAGGGGAGTTGAGACAGTTTATGCCTTCTTTCCAAATCAAGACTTGTTTTGCCAGCAACAAATCTGTAAGCTCATACTATATCTAGGCCAAATCAAAAAGATTAATGGAAAAATCAAGGTCATGAGACCTGTCGTGCTTGAGACATATTGTCCTCTAGCAGTGTAGTTAGGGCTCTCGAACTCCATAGCCGTGCCACATAAGCAACCACAATTAGTCATGCAAATACTCAGTGGTGCTTATTTTCTTGAGTAGTGGTTATCAAAGAGAAAATTATAATACAACTTTTAGAACAATTGCAGTTTTCACTAACATTTGAGGAAAGCACAGCATGAAGTTTAATACTAAGCCACACAGTGCTAATGAATGCTTTTTCTGTCCTGCTATGGTGCTGTTCATTAGCTCTTATATGACACTAATACCAGATAACAACAGTAACACTAGCTTTGGTGGGTTCCTAGATGCTGGGATGTGATCATATCAGCATCTAATGATACTGGATTAGTAAATGAAGCTTCAGCTCTTCAGGAAGAATATTTTAAATACTCTACCTATGTCCATTAACTGGCTTTCTTTTCCTATAGTATCGGTGATCCTGAATTTATAAACTGTCAAATACAAAGAAGCACCTGCTCTGAACTCTTTTTATACTTGGTTCTATTACAGTGATATAAATAAATCTGTAGAATCTGGGTCCAAACCCCTATCTTCCTATTATTGTGCCCTCATACAAAATCTTATCTTTACTAGGTTGTCATTGCCTTTTTTTATGTTGCAATAGATGTAAAAACAAATATTTTTCTTTCTGCACTCCCGATAACTCAGCATTGCTTGAAGTAATATTAAAACACACATCTCCATGTCTCTTCAGATGTGATTGGATTTTAGCGGTCCATTACATTGGCCTATAGAGATGAAAAATGTGGTTATTATTTCAGTTGAATTTATAGCGTGTTCCAAGTATCTTTGGGATGATAAAAATAAGTTTAATGTAATATTCAAGTCTGAGGTATTTCTAAACCCCTTACTACAGCACTTGAAAAACTGTCTAATATTGGTTTTAATTCAGTGTTCATTTAATGTTAAGATGTATGAAAATTAAGAAAAATATTAAAAGATCCCTATCATTTGCATTGACTGTTGATTTTGCAAGCAATTGTATGTGCTCAGTATCAAGAATTTAAATGAAGGCTGTTGATTGTCATACATTTAATTTTGAATGAGTGTACCGAGTTAAAACTAAACCATATTCTGTTTAATGATTCAGGAACTGTGTGGTCTGTGCTAACGTTCTGCAGAGCCTTTTATTTTTTTGCTGCTAGCTCTAATTCAAGCTAGAAGGCTAAACAACATTGCTAACCAATAAATTTCCTTTACAAAATTAAATAAAATGATGGTCCTACCCTAACTTTTGTTAAGACATACTCAAATGGTGCACTATCAAAACAGAAACAAGAATTGAACAGATGGAGCAAGCACACTACTTCACTAACCCTATAGTTTGCTCCTGTTTCATGACTGTAACAAATGTGCATTACACTTTAGAAAAACATGCTCATTTTTCCTCATGGGAATCGCTTAGCCTTCCTATATGCAGCAGAACATGTCAGCTTCTTGTTCACCAATTATGGAATTAAAAAGCAGCTCAGTGTTCCCTCAGGATTATTGGAAACAAAATAGCTTGTGACTATACTGCTATCATACTAGTTATGTCCCAGGGGCCAAGCTGAGAGTGAACAGGCAGAGACAGTTGAGGTATTTCCTAATTTTTGACTGCTTGACTTTTGGCACTGGTACTGATCTTTTAATGTAATTTTGTTTGTAACAGTAAGAAATTGGATTACTTTACTTGCCTGTGTGTCTATTAGCTGTCTTTTACAAGCAGAGAATCTAATCAAAACAGGAGAACTCCTTTTATTTGTTTTCCTCTTGGTTTTCTCTCTCGAGTGCTGTAGCATTCTTGTTTCTTTTATAGGTTTGTCAATCATTCTTTTCAGTGTTCCTTACCTTGCTTGTGGCATTTGAATTCTGTTTGTTCAAAATTTAAAATTTTGGGGGGTTTTTATCATCACTTGTCCAGTACTTCTTTTTAGTTCCAAGTATAGGCCATTATTATGTGGTGTCTTATCTTTAATTTCTTTCCCTGCGTACTGAGTGTTGAATTGAGGTTATTGATCATACCATAATTATTGCACATTTAAAGGTAACATTTCAATTCTTATTTCAAGTATTTTTCAATTTTCACTGAGTGTTTTAGTGAAATCTGTTTATGGCACTATCACAGTTTTCTTCGATTAAATCTCCCTACTTCTTTTATAGCTACTGCTATATAAAATTAATAATGGAGCCACAGTAACTTGAAAAAGAAAGTAAATACTATGGCATATATTTTAATATAGGTCTATGTGGTAGAAGGCATCATGTATTTCAAAAAGTGATATAGCTATATATACATATGTACATATATGCATATATATATATACATATACATACATTTATGGCCCACTGCTAAATTGAATATATTCACCTTCTGATTCAATGCTACCTTAAGCTTGTTTTCATGACTGTATTTTATCACATTTTTTTAAAAAAAACACATTGATATTTAGTATGCCTAGTGTTTCCTGTTACAGATTCTCACAAACTTTTCTTTGTGCAGTTGACAAAATATTATGATTTGACAAGTGACATACCTTCTGGGTGCAGTACTTTGCCTCTTGTGATATTCTGTTCAGATTTAGTGGAGTTTCTATAACATTAAAAGTAACTTTTCTTTCCTTTTCTCACCCATATTCCTTCAAGACTCCCTGCCAGAATCACTGAATGTTCCTATGTGAAGCTAAAGTCTTGCCAGACCATGGGGACATAATGTGGGTCCACTGAGAAGAACTGTTTGTTGCCACAAGGCCTCTGTGTGAAGAGGTAGAAACAAACCTTTCTCCCCTAACAGAGCCCCATGGAGCTGAATTCCTCCCAGCCTATAGCATGCTGGCACATAGACAAGCGTTTTAGATTTCTTTCTTTCAAAACAACTTTCAGACGTCATGCAGGTGAGAGGTTACCAGACTTTAGTGATGGAGATGAAGGGAATAAGGACAGCTTCATCAGTAAAGCCGGGATCAATACACGAGTTCAAAACTGCCTCTGTCATGTAGAAATGAGCTAGGCAGTGCAGTCTGTGTATAGGGCAAAGTTCCAACAAAAGCAGTACCTAGAGGAAAAAACAAAAATCTTTCCCAATAAGAAGATTTTGTTTGTAATTCTATGCTTTGATTCAGTACGCTGGCTAGAATAGCCCAAGGAAACAATATCAGTACAAACAAATGGATTATAACAGTCCCTGTATGTACCTTAGAAGAATTTTGTTTTGTGTTTTCCTGAGACAGCATACAGTAGGTGTTTCTTTGAACGATACTGATTGTTTTTACAAACTAGATTAAGGATGACGTTCCAATATCTTAACTATAGATGGTGGCAGTTGAATTATGTAAGGATTTTCTGCCTTATTGGTGGTTTTTTAAACTTTTAAAGATTTTTTTAGAACTTTTTATTTGGGTGCTTTTTCTTGGAATACATTACTATTTCATAAGAAAGACAAAATGTACAGAGGAGTCTGATAGTAATGTTAGTCTCTAAAACTACTAAAAAAGACCACAGTCCATTTCTAAGTTCTTGGCAAGATGTTTGGACAATTATATATTGAGGCTTTGTGTTATGAATCATTTACTCAATTCTTCTGAATGTAGTTGTGATAGACTGCATTCTTGTATCCTTTCAGTAAAAATGTATTTGAAAAGCATCCAGAACAGGATATTTCTCATAAAACATTAACTTTAAAAGCACTGAAAACTGAGGGGTTTGTAACTTGTGTTCAGTCCTCTATTTTTCCAAGTGCATGTGCATACATATAATGCATATGCATACATGATGCATATGTGTGTGCATAATACAGTGCATATGTACATATTTAACTGCACCAGAATTAAATTGCAAAATAAATAATAAAAAAAATTCTTTAAATAAATTAAAGGTTAAAAAGTAAAATTGATGGGGTTTCCTTTTTTTAAAAAAAAAGCAACAACCTGGTTTATCCAGTATATGTCACTTTGATTATGGCCTATTAATTCCCCCTGTAACTCCAAAGGATAGTGACCCTTTCTGTTTTTATAGACACAAGTTTCTATAGAAAATGCAATACTTCATGCTGTTCCATGTGCCTGAAAGGGCTCTTAAGGCTTTCTTAAGGGTCCTTGCACAAAATATCACCAAATTATTTCTGAGAGTCTGTGTTATGGTTAGAAATAGTGTTGAAGGCCTGAGGGTTACAGAGTCTGCCTCCCCTCTAACTGCTTGACCTTTCAGAGGTTCCACAAGTAATTCCCTTGAGGATTTTAGGGCTTCTGCTTGCTTGCAGAGCTCTTGTACCCAGTTTACAACTGGTAACAGTAACTATCCAACAAACAGATTTAACAAAGACAAAAAGCTGAAGTTTTGAAGGTGGTGGTACATGAAGGGATTTTTCCTAAATTTACTCTGTAGGAGTTGTTGGCAGCTTCATTTGTTTGTGTTACTTTCTTCTGTAATTTAAGGTGAAGCTGACTTCCTTGTAACATCTGAGAGTTTTCTCTAATTAATCCATCCAGAGATGTAGTATGCTGACCAGTGCCTTTGATCTCCCCTACTTCCTTTCAAGGAAGTTTATATTCCCATTCTGTGAACTTCTGCTTTGTAGGTCTAATTTTTCTATAAGGTATGAGGAGTATTTTCTGACCTACAGCAAATGGAGGAATGTGAAGTAGTTTGTGGACTCTTGTGGATATAATTCCTGCTATACAGTTGTAAAGCATTAGGTCAACAACTCAGATGATTCCTTTAAAACCTTGGTACTGTGAAATTGGGAAGCAGAGTCAAATGTCTTGACCAGGCTGACACAGCTAGTCTGTAGGCAATAACTGTTGAATTCAGTTTTCCTGAGTCAGGTATCAGTTCTGATATTTTGCTGCTTTGCTATTAAAAGATTACCAAGGTAACAAAAACATTCAGTATTTAAGAGTCAAATATATTTTTCTTAATACAAACACATGAAAGTTTTTCAAAGGATATATAAAAATCGCATGTCCTCCTTTCCATTAGGGAAACTGATCAATAACCCTTCAATATTCACCATTTAAGACTACAAAATTTTAGATTATCTTAACTTATTTTCCATCAATTATTTAGCTCTTGGCTTTAAATATTCAACTGAAATGGATGACAGTCCACTGTATAGTCCTAAAATGAAGCTTTGTGGTGCGTGTAAAAGTACTCATACAAAAGAAATGTATTACAGTGATATTTCACTAACAATGAGACAGCGTTTGACTTAATTTCCATCAAACATAGCATTACTTTCATCAGATTTCTGAATTTAATAATGCGTTTGTAAAATTATCCCACAATGCTATAATCAGTAAGCATTTAGCATTTTGACTTTTTAAATATATAAACATACATACTTTCCTGAGGAATTAGTGAAAAGCTGTTATGTCATTATGCTGTTCACTGAGAGTCATTTGGGAACTGTAAGACTTTACGTGGTTCTTATTAAGTGAAATATCTGCAAAGATAATACATTATTGTGTAGGCTGCTTAAGAAATTGTTATAAATTTGCACTTTAATGTTTGACCTAATATAAATTGCTACAATATAAACTATGTGCAAACAGTGTAGATCACAATTAATGGATTTTCCAAGCTTGTCTGAAATTAAATTTGAAAGTACTCTGAATAAATATTTTAGTGAAAATCATCATAGCTTTGGTCAGCACTGTGGAATCCAATTCAAGCCATAGGATCTAGCTGGATGTTGACATGGAGGGATATCTCTCTGTCCCTCTGAGACCTACTTTTCAAGGACAGGAGAGATATATTTGTAGGCCAGAAATACATGCATGCCACACTCCAACAGCTCTCCACATTGCCAATACAGCAGTGGGTTGCACTGTGGCTCACTTGCCTGTTCTCTGCATAATTTGGGCAAATTGCCAACCATTAGGACTAGAGATGTTCCCAAACAGTGATAAACTACTTAAGCCCTATTTGCATCTCAAAGTGAGAAAGTAAATAAAGGTAATTAAAGTAGGAAAAATAACTGTATCTGGCATATCACCAGATTCCATACTTAGAAATTTCTGTGCTAACCACTTAACCACTTAGTATGATTTCCTAAATAAACAAATATGCCACAAGAACTTTATAAAGCAAGCCACTTATTTTAAAGACTAACAATGATGATTTAAATGTTATAGCCCTATAAGTGGTTAATTTCATGCTCTTAAAAAATGAGGGATGGGGGTGGTGTTAATAGATTTCTATTCTAATTAATCAAACATTTATGAACCATATTAGCTGTCTTTCCTTCAAAACTCCTTCCTCATTCAGAAGCTTGATAGCTATAATCATACATATAGCTGTGTAACCAAAGCAAACTAAGAGTTTTAATATAAGCTATATTTTGTATGCTATAAATTGCTATTGTACTGCCTTTTGAAACACTTTCATTTTGTAATAGTCTTCTCAAGTTATGTCTACCTGAAAGACATTAGTCTTTCCAATGATACTACGTTGTATGTAATTCTACCTCACTTTTCACTGGGTAACTCCTTCAACACACTTATTATCCAGTGTTTTTATTCTCACATAACATAGCCAGGTGTGATTCTGTAACATGCCTACAAGAATTCATGTTTATTTGGCTATCTCTCAGTCTCCCTTTAGCTTCCCAGTTTTCCATCACTCAAGCCCTCATATTCGTTCTTGTAAATGTGATCTACACACTTTATCGCAAAATATACAGCCTACATTCACCAGTCTTACAAGATACAAATGTTTACTATTTAAACACATGAGATAAAATTTATTTCCATTTTCTCATCTTTCTTCCACTAATCCAATAGTTTACCTAAGACAAGCACCATCAAAACCAGAAGGAATGGCTTAAGACTGAAAGAAATAAACAGAAAATCTTTGTTTATTAGTATAGATCCCATACTTACCTTTTTGGAATATTTGACAGTCCCTTTTACTGATCTTATAAAAATAGTTGTTATGATTATTCTAAGTTAAAAAATGCTAGGTCACTAAAGGCAGTTTTAGCTTAACTGAACTGTTGATTCCTTTGTTAAATATGTATTCATAAATTGAAATGTTTCATAAAAGTTTTGTATTGATATACTTCTCCCTGGGTACCACAATAATTATTTTTTCTTACTCCAGCATGAAGCACACATTTACCTTCAAATGACAGTGTTGCACAGGTAGCCTGTGAACTGCAGAATGATTCAGGATATGAAACATGGAGCAACTCCTGCCAACTCTTGCTCATGTTGATACCCTTATACAGGAGTCTTGCTGACGACAATGTGATTCATGATACACTTCAGCATTAGCGATGTCAGAAGGACTGATCTGAAGACATTTCTGAGGCAGCAGCTGGCGCTTTTGTTTGTCCTAGTGACAGCTTTTCTAACTCCTTTTCAGCTCTAGTTGTGCTCTTGTGGTCTTTCTTGATGTTGAGATAGCAGTGACAGTGAGGTGAGAGTCCCTGTGTGTTGACCTCTACAGCAGTGATCTCAGTACTGGTATCTGTGGTGGTGGCAGGAGCCTCAGAGGTGATGACTTCCCTACCAATTTCACACCTGGGACAACAGAAGCTTCCTTATGTTGCTTGTCATGAGGATTGGAGGCCAGTTACCTAGAGGCTGAAGGAGTTCAGAGGCTGAATCTGCTCCTGGGCAGGGGATCTACCTGCCCCATGCCTAAACTGCAAGTCCATGGCTGTGCACAGCAGGAGCTGTCTGATGGTTACCTGTTCCTTCAAATCCCAGCAGCTCTTATCCTGCCTGGTGTTTAGGCATTGTTCCAGAAAGGCAGAGGTACCCTGCCAATCCCAAATGGTGCCCCAGCAGTTCCAGTTATGTGTTTTGGAGCATATTAAGTACAGATTTGTTCTGTTTATTGCAGTGCGTGATGTGCCTAAGAGCATGAGGATAGAGGTAATAGCCTGTCCTCTGCTTCAGAGGAGTCTTTGGCTCCCTGGGTTCCAGCATTGAGCTAGGGGGTGTGATGCCCTCATGAGCCAGGATGCAGAGAGCTTTGGCAGTGGCACTGCCTAGCAGAGAGAGTGCTTTAGAAAGTATGTCCATCAAACAGCTGTAAGGTTTAGCTTCCACTCTGGGGTCCCAGCTGCCATAACTCCAGGTCCTACCATCCATCAACTGATCTCCAGAGAGGACACTCTCCAGGGGGAAGGAAGAACCATACTGCCTAACATCTGGAGATTTAGCATCTGTAGCGTCTAAAGATACCTGACATCTAGTTGTTGTTTGCATCCTTCTAGACATGAGAGAGATACAAACAACTGTACTGTGTTTTCCTGGTTCAAGTACCAGGCCCACCAGAGGGCTATACATCAGTTGTCATGTTGCTGAGAGAACTCTTTCCTCTGGGAACAACTAGGTGCACAAAGGAGTAGAGATGACTCAGGATGGTGCCTGGAGTGCCAGGGTTCTCCACTTTCAGAGGTTTAGACTGGACAGAAACATATAAACCTGCTTTCTTGGGCCAAGAAAGAGAAAGAAGGTGAGTTTTAATTTTGCTAGCATGCTTGAAGGTAGACTCCCCAGTGTGCTTTCCCCATGCTGTGTGCTCATGTAGGGTAGTGTGAGGTGTGAGGTGTGCAGGCAAGAAAAGAGCAAAGAGGGCTGCTGAGCTTCCCATCAAGGAAATGAGGAATTTGTGCTGCATGCCTTGACAGTCTGTGTTTGTGTGTGTGTATGTGTGCATGTTAATGCAGAGCTACCAGGACAAGTCTTGGCTGTAGGTATATTTTTTCATTAACGTATCTTTTAAAAAGGAGAAAGGCAGGAGAGACAGGGCTGCCTGGTGTCTGTCCCAGGGAAAGAGACAACCCTTTCAGTGAAGAATGTTTCCTAATATCCAATGTAAACCTCCTCTGGTGCAACTTGAGGGCATTTTATTTTGTTCTATCGCTTGTTACTTGGAAAAAGAGACCGACATCCACCTCACTACAACATTCTTTCAGGTAGCTGTAGAGAGCAATAAGGTCTCCTCTGAGCTTCATCTCCTTTAGATTAAACAACCCCAGTTCCCTCAGCCACTGCTGATAAGACTCAGACCTTCATCATCTTCATTGTCCTTCTTTGATGCACTCCAGCACCTTGATGCCTTTCTTGTAGTGAGGAACCCAAACTGGAGGTGAAAGTCCGGCCCTGACCTGTGCCTGTAAATGCTACAAATCTAAGGAAAGGTGACTGCCCCGTGTGGACACATGTTGTGCAACTTCCATCAGGCAGTTCAGTGTCTGTGCTGTTTGCCAGCTCCTCATCTCCCCGGCTTTTCTCTTTCTGCGTTGCACTGTATACACTGTGCTTTGTCTGCACAGCTCTTCCACCTTTGCTGTGCTAAAAGTGCAGTCCCACAGAGCTGGTGGTGTGTGATGTGCCTGATGCAAAGCCTTCCACTGAGCCAGTCCTCTCGGTGAAGTGGTGTGCTGCAGAGCACAGTGTGCTGCAGCAAATTCCTTGCTGGGGACAGAGATACTTCTCCATCTTCTGTCTTATAGAAAATGTTTGAGAAGGCAAACTCACTGAGACAGTGGCAGTACTGTTCAAAGTGTCTGATATTCCATGGGAACTAATGAGCACAGATCAGTTTTCCAAAGTCTTTTTGGAGAAGGGCATAGTTTCAGTTGTGAGGAAGGGAGCATGCTGCAAGGATGCATGTCAGGATATGGTGCCAAAGGTTTTGGTGCAAGAATGTGTCCTATATAAGAGATCCTATGGCAGATGCCTTTAAGCTAAATTGTTGGGCATTTATTTGGTGACTGTGAAGAGGGGAGAATAGATGTCTTTAAAGGTGAACTGCCTATAAATACAGACAGTCAGAAAAATGCTAAGGACTTTTATTTGAAACCTAATCAAGCATTAAAAGGTGGCTTATCAGTAGCCAGTAAGTTATTTACATTTTGCAGAATACATTCTTATGTCAAGTGATTCATTCAATGACCAGCTGGTTCAGGCAACAGAAAATAACTTCAGTTTCAATGCATTTATAGTTCAAGAATTTAACCAAAAGTAGTGTAAGAGAACAGAAAGAATATATTTCTTACTAAGCTGCTTTACTTTCCTTCTGGAGTGATCACGTAACAATGACACATTGGTCATTTTCTTATAAAAATCAGTTGTCAAGGGACCTAATGTTTGTAAGTGAAGGAATTTTAGTCAAGTAGGGCTAAAGATTATAAGAAACTCTTATAAGTCTCTGAAAACCAAGATTGCTTTAAAACTCTTTTATAAGTTGGGGATCTTTGGCCCTCTTTCAACCAAAATTACAACCTGTAAGCTTTCAACACATCTTCTAGACACTGATGAAATATTAAAAAGGAAATAATTAGTATTTTATATGAGTTGCAATTTATTCTTAGTGTGTCCTCATGTGGTTAAAGATTTCTAATAATCTACTAAAGTCAACAAATTGGAAGAGCACTTGCAGTTTCTAGAACCTCAGTTCATAAGTCTTTAAGCACTATTACTGAAAAGATTTTGGTCTATTTCAGCTGTATATCATAATTATGTCATAAATATACCACTACGTAAAGCATAAAATTAAATCATTTATATAATGTCACCATTTAAGTATATCAGTATGTTTAAAATTCTAGCATACATGGAACTGTTCCTACTTTATCAATGATACTTCTAATTTTTGTTTGTCTTTTTTCTGACAAAAGTTTATATAAGCACTATAAATAAATAAAACCTAAAAATAATATATAAATTAAGGAAGCTGAACTTTAAGTGCTATTATTCAGTAAAGGGCTTTTCAGTGACATTTTGTCAATGTAAATGTGTTAGATATTATTGCTTCCATTGATCTGCCTGGGAGCTTTTTAGAACCAAACTGAAAATATTATAATACCTTTACAGCCACAGTTTAGTGAAAAATCCAGCTGTTCATTAACATTAAATTAATCTGTCTTCAGATACCTAAATATCGTGAGTACTGAGATGTTTCTGAACTATTCTGTACTTCTTTCTTTCATCAAGAATTATTTTAATTATTTAATATATGAATAGATATTTGTAATATTATTGAATAGGGAAGTGTACAACTATGTAAGGATAAAATATACAACTAGTTTACTCTGCCATTAAATATTTAAAGTAACCATCATAATATGCATAGTATATATTTCTTCCATGCTTGATACAAATTTGCCTTTATTTCCATTAGTGGTAAGCTAGCAGTCAAAGGCAATTTTTCTTATACTTTGCTTAACCATAAGTTGACAGATAATTTTTAGTTCTCTGAAAGATCTGGTCAGAAGCTCTCATGCAATTCTAAATTGTCTTGGCTGGCTAAAGATGTTGCTCTGTTTAATGCATCTTTACTTCATTTTAGTGTTTTACTACAAAGTGATCATCATGGACAGCACACAGTTAGGAAGACTGTAACTAGTAAATATATAGGAGTTAAAGAAAATAACAAAAGCACGATGATTTTAAACACTACTCTTTTTTTGATTATTTGTTTTTACCTGGCAATGACATTGGTTTCTGACTGAAATTAATACTGCTTTTCCATTCTCTGTACAACAGAAGAGGACTTTGGTAACTATATAGTGTTTGTTCAATTAAGGTAACAAAGACTGGTACTTTTAATGATGCTTTTATTTAATAATGGATCAGTATTTGTCGACTCATTTTTTTTTTCTACTCCCAGCCATTGTGAAGCGTTGCCAGTGATCATAGTGATCATAGTGTTAGTGGAACTGAAAAAAACATAAAAGTTCCTGTCATTCACTATTATTAACTTTAAATCTCCTTCTCCTTTTTCTCCTTTCACTCTTCCTTCACTCTGCCGTTCTTTTCTGTATGTAAAGATGTTTGGGAGAGTCAAAATTTGTTAGATGCCATATTAATTCATTGGATACATGTAGCCTTTCATTACTGTTACTCAGTCTGTTCTTTAGCCCTTTTTACAGTATGTATGAATATGGTCTTATAATACATCTCATTTGCTATTTAATAAATGATAATTGCAACTGTATAGTAGTTGTAGATTTCTACTTGACACAGTTCTATTTTGAAACAGTTTCAAATTTGGGGAAAGCATTACATACATGAAGGGAGTGAGAAGGAAAAACTCTTACTGTACCAACTTGTTTCTACATGGCTTCATTGGCCATGTAGACCTTTTCCCAGCACAGCTTCTCATGGTGTGAGTCAATTATTTGAATAGCTGTTCACCTAGCTCTAATAACTGAATTTGAGCCAAAAAATATTTGAAATTTGTATTAACCTTATGAAAAGGTTGTCCTTTGGAAGTGTTTAGGGGTTCAGATTGTGGATTTGGGTTTGCAGGGTTTTATGCTTTCCAACACCCCCAACACTCACATCCTGCTTCCCAGGAGATAACCTTATTGCCACTTCTGACATTTACCCAAATTAGCACTGGAATAACTTTGTCAGTCTGCAGGAAGCAATCACTTCTCCTACACCAATAACTGAGAAAGTACATTTTATTCCAGAAACCTAGCTGCATTCTTCTGAATGATAGATATACCAGCCTGTTTATATTTCTGCTGAAGCTAAGAAAAAAAGTGGCTTGATTTGGACACATACATGAAAACCTTCTTTACTATTTGAACACAGTATGCAGTAACAATAATTAGAAATTCATCTTTCCAAATGAGTACTACAGGTGACTGAAAAGACCAAATAGCATTTGACAGACACTGACCATTTAGGAAGAAAGTTGCCTTTCTGTAATATAAAAACAGACAAAGGCTCTGTAAAACTTTAGAGTACCAAAGAGTAACATACAACAGGAAAAAAAAAAGAGGCAATGCAGACAGGTATTAAAAATGGTCTTTGGGTAAAAATGAAAGATACAGCTAAGGTTATTAAAAACTCCAAGTTTAGCTTATAATGTCTTACTAAATTCTAGTGGTAAGTCTTTCACATGTTTGCATTAGCACGCATGTATTTATTCACAGACAAGAAAAGAATATTACTTAAAATTATGTTATGGGACATTTTTGAAGTACAGAAAAATTAGAGTTTATGTTAAATTAGTTCTT
This sequence comes from Falco peregrinus, assembly GCF_023634155.1. NCBI lineage: Eukaryota > Metazoa > Chordata > Aves > Falconiformes > Falconidae > Falco > Falco peregrinus. The sequence goes on from NC_073726.1 coordinate 52,003,487, forward strand.
TAAAGCATTCAGGTAAGGCTTTAAATGCTACAGCCCATATCGCAGACATGAAAACACCTCTATTGCTGTGAAAAATAATCAAAGCTTAAAACAGCTGCCAAATTTAAAGAAATGTATCTTTCTAATATATGTATTATATAATGCATATTTTTTAATTTTTTATTTCTTTATTTTCCTGGACTTAGATTCATATATTTCAGTAGGCAAATTAAATTTAACACCTGTAGGGATTATAAATGTCTATAACCTGCAGGCTAATAAATTTCTATAACAATTATCCTTGTTCTCTCTGGAAAATTTCCCCCTGTTTTTGGCTAGAAACTGCCTTTGCTAAAAGAGATTAGTATATGTACAAATAGCCCCTTCCATCTCTGCAGGCCCTCCTTAAATCCTTAGGAAACCCTGGAGGTTCACACTGGGCAACAAGAACAGTGACTGCATAGTACAAAGATGGGCTGCTTGGCACAGTGTCCCTCACATCTAGCAGAGCTTTGCTCTAGAGATGGTATAGGTTAACAAATGGGCTTCAGAGCAGCTTCCAGCATTTATTTCTAGCAGACGACTAAAGGAGATGTGTGCCACGTGAAAGGCTTTTGCTAGGTTTCAAGGTATTAAAGGATAAGCACTGGAAGAATGTGGCACAGGAACAGGCTTGCCTGTCATCCATGATGACTACTAGAAAAAGAAAAATCTCCTCGATTATTGTTATAAGGATTATAAAGAACATTGATGTGAACTCCCTTCCAGTACAGTTCTAGAATAACATCAGAATCTGTCCATCATAAAACACTGCCCTTAGTACAAAGAAATCTTGAGACTATTTTATGGATAGGCAGCATATGAAAATGTAAGCCATTTGAAAAAATAATTTAAGAATGATTTCCAGGTACAATTCTGACTCACTTTTTTCAGTAGTTTATACACATCAAAGAAGCAATCAGCAATTACTTTGATCTGTAGCTAGTGAGAAATTAAGAAACTGCATTCATTATCTTCTTTTGCTTTGTTTATTAATATGGAAAAGGAAACTGGGAAAAATAGGAAAAAAAAAAAAAAAGCAGACTTAAACTGAAGAACAATTCCTGAGATGACAGAAAAAGGTGATTTCAGTGGACCTGTGGCAGTTTACACAAATGAAAGATCTTTCTCTCAGCCTTCTCAAAAATAAAGTGAGACAGTATAATTGTGGGGAATTCACTCTTTGGTCAGCTTGAGTTGTGTTCTTCTTCTTTTATCACAAGAAGAAATTAATCAGTAAGAAGTCACTTACTTCTTAGACATGTCCCAGGAGCTATAATTGTTATCCTGGGTGGGTATTATTCTCATATTTTGGAAGCCATGTAATATGTAAGTGTTAGACATCAGTCCTAAGTTATTTTAATTATTTTTCTGTGACTGGATTTAGGCTGCTGCACCTTTATTTTTTTTTCCTAGCTTCTTTTTCTTCTTTTTTTTTTTTCTCATATGCACATGCATAGTCTTATGATAAACTGCTGGGGATGAGGCTATTACTAGTTGACACTGTAAGAATCTGTTCCTCTCTCAAATTCTTAGCTCTGGGATGATTCTCATAGCTTTGATTGCCAAAAGCCTGATGATGCATCTAATTTAGGCAAGAGTTCTGCATTTCCAAATTATGCTGATTTTTTCTCTCCTGCTGGCAGTTTGACATGTTCTCTTTTGTATTATTATCATTATTGTTATGATGATAATTATTATCATCATTATCAATATTATTATCATTATCATCATCATATATATCTTAAAAGCTCTCTTTTTATAATCATGTTAAAGTTCCCATGGTCTAAACAAATATGCTATTGACCATAGTTTATGTCTACAATAGTAAAATAATTTATCATTTCAGCAATTTTCTTTGATATTTGTAAGGTTTCCTATCCTGTCTACTCATTATTCATTTTGTTCTGAAGACCAAAGGGTACCTTCAGTATGCGAATGAATCACAGAAGCAATCTATCTGTCTACTCAAATTTTGTATTTAGCAGGTAATATCATTAAGGATTTTATGGCAAAGGACAGGCTGAATCATTTCTGTGAGTACTGCATCCCTATGCTGAGTTCATGCCAACACAGGAAAGTTATAAAGCTGTAATTTTTGGTGATACTATCATTTCCCATTTCAGCATAGGAAAAAAAAAATGTTATTTCATTTTACCAGCATAATTATAGTGGTATTAATGAGTAGGAAACAATAACAGGTACAATTTTCCCAGATTAAGAGGTTAACAGTTTGTCAAAGATTCTGGGCCCTTTCCACAGCTGTAGAGAGACCCCTTGGCTCCTGAACCAAATCATAATGTCCTGTCCTGTGCTTCCCTTCCCTTCCCTTCCCTTCCCTTCCCTTCCCTTCCCTTCCCTTCCCTTCCCTTCCCTTCCCTTCCCTTCCCTTCCCTTCCCTTCCCTTCCCTTCCCTTCCCTTCCCTTCCCTTCCCTTCCCTTCCCTTCCCTTCCCTTCCCTTCCCTTCCCTTCCCTTCCCTTCCCTTCCCTTCCCTTCCCTTCCCTTCCCTTCCCTTCCCTTCCCTTCCCTTCCCTTCCCTTCCCTTCCTTTCCCTTCCCTTCCCTTCCCTTCCCTTCCCCGCCCTGCCCTGCCCTGCCCTGCTCTGCCCTGCCCTGCCCTTCCTTCCCCTCCCCTGTGTTATTTTCCACTTTGCAGTTATTACAGCATTTATCTCTAAAGTTGGTAGAACAGCTTCTAGAACACAAAGAAATATGCTCTCATATTCATAATGTGCCACTTATTGTAGCACTCTCCTCTTTCTATAGCTGTTAAATAGTGCTTTGAGATTTAGGGTCATCTGACTTACTTTTGATGAAAACATTGCTGATTTGTTGGAGGTTCACAGTCAGATTTTCAGCTGGCCTTATTCATTTAAATAAGGCATCTAATTTAAAAGACTACTTTTCCTAAGATTTTACTGTAGTCATTGGAAAGAGATAGCACATGTCAGACTGTGATTTACCTTCCTTCTGCCTTCTCCTTCCTACTGCTTGTTTCTTCCTGATGTGACTTTTGAACTACTTTTGAGGATGTGATATGAGGATGTAGTTTTACTTGAACATTGGTAATACTGAGTATTATTAGATTGTAAAATATAGATGACCATGTTATTTGTGTTTCAATTGTATTATAGATAATAATGTAAGTTTCTCACTGGGCTAAACTGTTAATAATTACCCCAATCACTCCTAATAAAGTTGATGAGATTTGAAAAGCATATTTTTATTTCTTGTCTTTCAGTTTCTGTCTTGGACCTGCGAATGGTAAGGCATTTGGCTAGGAGAGTTTTCATGTGTCTTATGAACTGTTGTGAGATGACTTTGCAATGAAGCTTTCAGTTCCTGCATCTGGTGGCACAAATGAAATGTTGTAAGTGCTTTTATTGATTTTCTTAATTTTCATATTTAATTTTTATATTTAATGTTAGGTAACATAATCATAGTTTTAGCTCTCTGCTAATGTCAGAGACTACAGCCTGAGACTTTCAGATTAAACACTTGGGAAAGAAAAATCCACTAGAAGGGCAGTGCAGCACTGGAACAGGCTACCCAGAAAGGTTGTGGAATGCCCTGGGTGATTTTCAAACCTTGGCTAAACAAAGCCACAGCTGGGCATAGCATGGACCTACATGAACACCATGGACATCCCTCCTAACCAGCGCTTCTATCACACCATGATAATGCTGTGGCTCAGTGAAACAGAACAGGTGAAAACAGTCACTGCCTTCACAAGGGCTGCTTATCAGGATAAGCATCCTGGACAATTACAACCTTTAGACTTCTTGATTTCCAGGAACTGCTCCATATCACGCTAACATACTGTGCTAAAAATAGATGATGAGAAAGCTGATCAGTCCTTATACACAGGTGATAGAGAGAGGTATAACACAAACCTCAGTCTCTATTTTCATGTGTTAGTTTGGTCTGATACGGAGTTGCACCATTGCTTGCTCTGGGCTGTCTGCAAATCACATAGCTGAGTCCCTGTGACCTGAGTCAAACACACAGCTTAGGCAGGACAAATGAGGAACTTAGTCTAAGGATTGTCCATGCAGCCTCTGAATCTCATATATCACTATATTGCCATCAAAGTGTGATTCATGGTCAGCCTTCTATAACTGGCATGTGCTAATGGACTTATTATGAATATACCTGTATTTTTTTTCTATGTAAATTCATTGTTTCCTCTTTGCCATGGGCAAATGTGTTATTCCTGCTATACCTCAGCATTACTGACAGAGTAACTACAGAGCACAGCACAATACTTCTGTTCTTATATTTTCACATATTGCTAATGCAAGCAGACTTACCAACAAAACTATTCAAAATGTATGGTCTCCTCAAGTGTATTTACCCTAGTAAATGCTCCTTGATGCATTATTGAGATTCATCAGTGAACATAGGAAAAGAATAATTTCCTTTTTATATTCTTTCTAATGCTGATAAATCAAAAATGGTGATAGGTTAAACCTGAAATAATAGTCACATCCTACAGGAAACTGCAGGAAAGGAAATGTATGTTACATTATGGAATTACTGTATAAAATGAAGTCCTTAGGTAGAGATTAAAAAAACTCCTACAAATAGCATTCATCAGATTTTTCTCTTAATGGGAATGCTGTCATACCTGTATGCTAATGCTATTTCTGCTGTTTAGATAAAACACTGTGTGCAGGGATCAGAGGTTTAGGTAACAGTGAGCAAACTCAATACTTTGCTGTGACATCTCTATTGTAGTTTGCATTTTACCTCCTTTTTGATACAGATAAATTCTATTACGTGCCCTACCTGCTTAAATGAAAGATACATTTTTCTTCAAGTTTGGGAAGATCAGTGAGGGCCATAAAATATTAAAAATGAAAGCCTGGGAAAATACATGTGTCTGTGACTATAGGTATATCTCATTGCAGAGCTTTCTCAGTCTAACCCATTTCTTTTGTGTGATTTCCATCACAAATTATATACTGTAAAATAATTAGGTCTGTTCAGATTGAAATACATGTGTTTTTTCAGACCAGATAAAGGGCCAGAATTTTTTACTTAATGATCCAAGTTTATTAATACCTTTATAATTTTTGCAGCACAGTTTTGTTTTTCAAAAGCAGAGCGGTTTTCCAATATTGCCTTTTCTTCCTCCTGCTATCACACTACTCTGCAGAATGCTGTTCCTTACATGGAGCTAGAAGAATGGAGAAACAAAACCATAGTTTCATTTGTAATCTTGTGCCACGACAGGGAAAAGAGACTTAACCAGCTAGTTGCCATGGTGGTTACAATGTGTGCGACAGGAGAAAATGTTAAAAGACTTCTAGTTGTTGACTAGTCCCTGTTATTTGGGGATTGAGGGGGAATGGGAAGTGATCATGCCCTCTTCCTTTCCAAATTTGTAGGTTTTTTTAATCCCATGGGTTTGGTACTCCTTATATTAAACTAAATTGTATCAAAACTTCTGTCCCAAAGGCTGGAGAACTGAGTGAACCTTTTCTTCGGTTGAGTGATATTTCTTTTAACTTCCTTGTTGCACTACCTCATACTTCTTGATTTATGTCTTCATTATTTAGCTGCTGTTAACGTGGGTTAGTTAAATAGAAGCAACTCTTAGGCTAAAGAGGCAGACTTTGTTTTCAAATTAATGTTAACCTCTGCAGGGTAAATTTTAATGAATTATCCAGCTAGCAACATGCATGAGAATGGGTATCATGACTCTGCAATTAAGAATAAAAGGAATTGCGTAAGAACAGGTGATGCTAAAAGTCCATGAAGGACAATAAGCTGTCTCTATTAGTAGTCTGTGACAATGTGGATTTTTGCATCCTTGATAAATTAATTGTATAGCCCTAGGAATATTGTGCATTTTTCCCTGCTATTTGAATCATGCTGCTTGCCACGCATTTGTTATTTCCATGATATTTGTTTATACTGTGATGGGATTTTCAACCTGCTTAAAATAAAATTCAGAGAAAATGGCTTTGCTTGTCCAGACCCCTTAAAAATTACACTAAGTCTCTAAAGACAGGAGTCATCTCACTTAACTTTAATCTTGCAAAAATGGATAAGTGTACACAGTTTGCCTATTCAGAGTACCTTTCTTAAACAGTTATCTTAGCATGGATTTAATTATTTTATGAGTACCTATGTAAGTAGCTTAGATTACATGACTAATGCTTAGGTAACTAAACCATAGGATGAACTCTTTCCTAACAGTTGAAACCATTGTTGTTTCTGTTAACATTACTGTCAGCCAGCTTCAGGGTACTGCCTTCATGGCTCAAAGCATGGGAGGTAGTGACGCAAGAGTTAATTCTTGTTTTTATACCTTGTCCAGACCTGATACTACATTGATATTAACTCCAGTCCATCTTCCTAATTATCCTATAAAAAATATTTCCTGTCAAAACTCCATGTTAAGTTTATACTTCCACCAGCAATGGAGACTTGAATCTCATGATATTCCAGTCCCAGGCTCCCTCAGATTAATTATCCAATATTGTCTCACTTCTGTCCATTTCTATAGCTCCTTGGAAATGAGCAATTTGACAATCCTTCAGTCCCTGAGGGATGCCCAGGAAGTTTCACAGTTGATGCAGTTTCTGGGCTCTGCACACATTTTTCTTTCTGTCAGCAGCTTCCCACATGTGCTGATGCTGGTTCACTGGGAGCATTTCTGAGTCAGAGGGCACGAGGACTTTCTGGTGGGACATAAGCAGGACAGTCCAGTGCTTTACTGAAAATCCTATTCTTGTGGAACATTTTTAACATTTTACTTCCCATTCTGATGAGAACACTTTTCTCAAAATGTTGGAAAAGAAACCTAAGTTTCAAGGAGGTTTGATACTTTGTAAAAGACACCATAAGATTCCCCTTGAGGTGACCAAAAATCCTATTGCACAGCACAGTTCTGTCCTGTGCCCAGCGTGCTTCACAGATCAGAACTAAGGTGGCAGTGGCGGATGAGAACACTAGCCCATGGTGTCTAATTGGTCTCATCCCTACCAATCTCTTTTTTTTACCTCATTTTTAATCTATTAAAAATTAGGAGCTTTTTTTTACTCCAGAGTAAAATGAAATACCAAGTTATATGTTTCACAAACGTAAGAAAAATCAAGCAGTTTACTATGCCATGTTGGCTTTTTGCATAGTATTAAATGAAATCACACATTGCTCAGACTTCCTAATTACCATATGCTGCTTGGAGGAAGTCTTTCAGTAATTAACCTTTCAATTAATCAAAGTATATTTTCTGTTTGTCTCCATCTTCAACCTATTTTACACTTTTCCTTCATTTTTTATCTTCTGCTTTGTGCTCTAGATCTTGCCTTTGAAATAATAAGACCAAGTCCTTGATTCACAGCTATCAAAATTTTGAGCTACACTGTAAGATGACATACAGAGCAGGGTAAATCTTATTTTAATTCTAATAATTCTGAATTAAAATATCACTTTTAGTATAATAGAAGAATAACTCTCATGACCCATTTTTCTTGGCTAAAATCATAAAGATGATCTACTTTTCATTCAATCTCAAAGGCTATTCATTTTAGAAATGTAGAAATCTTTTTGTAAAGAGGGACATAATTATTCCTTATATATACAATAGAACTTCATCAAACTGAAAACTGAGCCTACCTATCACCTGCAGATTTTCTCTTCATTTGCCACAGTGTTCCCACTTCTTGATCTGCATTTTGTAGATAGTGGGGTTTGGTCATTGTATTCTATCAAAATACGGAGCTATTTATAAACAAAGTACAGTACAAGTAGGAGGCTTACAAGCCAATATGTGCAAATATGAAAGTATTGATGACTTTATTAAGTTTTCTAAGCATGCCGAATAGATAGGTCAGGTGAAAAACCTCAGAAATAATTGCCTATTTCATAATGTAATAAAAAAGTGGAAACTGTTCAATAGATGTAGTTTTCTGGAGCAAAAAACAGTCTAGATTTTTTTTTTGTCTTGCATCCACTTAAGCAGACATGATAATGTATTTCAACTCGACTACATGGCAGAGACTAAATGTTAAACAGTCAGCCTAAATGGTCTGCTAGTTGACCTGATGTTTTATTAATATTTCTGCTGAATTAATTAATCGCTACCTTGTGTATATATCTTTGCATATTTTTTCTTACACTCATACATACACTTAGAAAAGCCTACAAATGAGCTTCTAAAGAGAGCATCCCATTGGGAAACAACATTGACCTACTTCTGAGGGTCACAGTATTTTGGGAACAAAGTTACCCATTTGGTTACACTTTTAGAATTACAAAAGAAATAATGAATTTACTTGCAGCAATGATAGGTTGAAAATGTAATGCTGAAAAAGCACAGAACAGGAAGATTCTAACAAGAAAAAAAGCCTCATCTTGCAATATTTACAAAAAAATTTCTCAAACCTATTTTTTCCAATCCTATTTCCAAATTCTATTTTCTAACTTTAACATTGTCTTCAGGACTGATAGGAATTATATGAAGATTACTGTAAGTGTTCATACAAATCCACTTTTTATATATATTTACTTCAGTTAGACTTACACTTTCCCACATTGTTTCATATGAATATTCTTTTGACTAAATTTAACAGAACCAGCAGTATGCAAAATATGAATTTTAGAATTCAAAGTTCAGCAAGAAATGTTTAGATACCTATCAACTAAACAAAGAAATATTTTATGACATCTGAGAATTTATAACAAACATAATAAAAATGGTAAGTATTCCCAGGGAACAATTTTAATTGAGTCAAAGGCTGGAAATAAAAATCTTTACAAATATTTTAGAATACCTGGATTCATAATGTATTTTGTCTCTTCTACAAAAAAAAAAATAATATCTAAAACCAGGTTAAATGTATTAGATAAGGTATTCATTGCAAACTATTTTCACAGCAATAGTTAGGAAGGAATTAATTTTTTGGTTCTACACCTGCTTAAAATTTGAACTGTTCTGACATGAATCAACCTCTTTCTTCCAATTAGTTTACACCTTTCCTTTGGATATTTATATTCAGCAGTATAAAATGTTAAAATATAAGCTGATAATAAGCAAAACCATAGGTGTCCCATATTTTAATTTCACAGACTGCTGTTGTGTGTTTACTTAGCAGAGAATTGTGAATTCAACTGGTGTTATATCCAAGTACAGCTGAATAGCTTGTTGCTGCCCCAATTAAAACACGTTGTCAGCAAATACTTCATGAATGTGAATTTTAACCATACTGGTTTTGGTGGAATATTGCAGGATAAATGGCTTTTTTTCATAATTTTTTGAAAAAAATAGCAACAGTAGCTAACATAGTTTTAGTATAGTAGGCTATCTGGAAAAGTATTATCATAGACTTACAGAATCATAGAATGGTTTGGGTTGGAAAGGACCTTAAAGATCATCTAGTTCCACCCCCCCGCCATATAGCATATAGCTATTGTCTGACTGCTTTTCTGGATTAGGAAAAGATCTTTCACAAATCAACATTATGATTGTATTCAAATTAATGAGAATATCACTGCTAACAGACAGCAAAAGGGCTGTGGTACTGCGTGTTTAAAAAAAGCTTGTAATAACATCCCTGAAAATGTATTTACATCAGTAATGCACTGATCTCCAAACAATAGCTATGAAATCATGAGAATCAAAGGAACAGATGCAAAGAGATTAATTTTTTATGTCAACAGAGGCAATGATTTCATCTATTAATTTCATTATGCCACACAATAAACAAGTAAAGAATAATGCAATAAAGATGATGGAAAATTTATGTGCAACAATGATATATAATGCATTCAAGTATGATTTTGCTGGTACAGAATAAATATTTAAAAAAAAGAAAGAACAGAAAAAATTGAAAGTAAAGAATATTTTAAAACCACTAAAGAGGAATTAGTATCATAAAGAAACTTACTTAAGTGAACTACTAAAGCTTTAAACAGATCTTTAACATCTGCAGAAGGGAACATCTGCCTGAGCAGACATACAGGGCCAGAGGAATGTAATCACTGTGATAAAATCTATTATCCTAATAATACAAAATATATTACTCTACACAATTTAATAAGACAATATTGTATGGTTTGATCTTAATTCACAAAGCCTAAAAAATACATTTACAGGTGACTTGGCAATCAAGTTGTTTCTTTATAAGATTCGCTTGTGGAAAACTATAGTCCTCTCTATTTTGCACCTTTGGTATGACCTGATAATCTCCCTTCTTAGCTTAACTAATGTTAAGTTGACACAGGTTGCCTCTAACTGTCATTCATTACTAAGCCTACTACTCAACTTTTTATTTTATTCTATTCTGTTTCTAATAGTTGATACATCCTGTTTCATAACTCCCTAATTGAAATTAGTGGTAGGTTTGCATTAATGCAGAAAGTTTCTTCATAGTTTGCATGTTAATGAAGACTTTTCAAATGCCGTGTCTGAACAAGTTTGAGAGAGGTTTTCTGGTTATCCTTCCTAGCTGCCCACATACAGCAGACATTGTTTTGGAAGGAAAGTAACTTTGATCTTTTTCTGTGAGCAGTTGAGCATATCTTATGTGTAAGAAGGGCCTACATGAAAGTTGAGGTGGTGGAGGGAGAGGCAGACACAGATAGCAGGGACCCCACAGCACTAATGAAGAGCAAATGTGTTCACTGGTCTTGGAGGTGATTAGGGAGATTTTTTTCCTGGCAAACCAAAGTGATTGTATAGTCTGTTGCAAGCAGGAAACTACTAAATGTTGCTAAGAAATTTCACAGACACAGAAGGTCTGGGAGTTTGTTATCTGAGTCTTTTATTTCTATTCTGTCTTGTTTTGACCTGCTTCTTGTCTAAAAATGTAACTGGTTTCAATTTCTGTTCTGATAAATCTAGCTGTAGGTGTTCAGAAACACCTTGGATGCTCTGGTATGAGCAGGTCTTGCAGTTTCATCCAAGCAGGTTATGAAGAAGGTGGGTGCTATCCTAGATAGCTGTACTACTCTCATTGTAAACACTTGCTGAAGATAGCAGTGAGGGGTGCTTTTTTAATTTAGCATAAGGAATATCACTACACTAATTCTTTCAAAACACCTTCAAACATGAGCTTGGAAACTTAAATTTGTCATTTTATTAGTCACCAAAAGTCATGGTCATAATGGTGATAGTGAAATTATGATACATTACCTACCTTTTGCTAATTAATGTACTCTACATGTGGTAATTACTTATCTATTAACCCTAGAGAACATAAGTAAAACATTAGTCTTACTACAGTTACTGGCTCTCAAACTAGTTGATTAGCATGAGTTAAATACAGATTCCAAACCATATATAGTTAAAGTTTACTATTTGTTTCAGTCGCTTAGACTCACTTTCATGTTCAGTAGCATGGCTTTTTGATTGTGAGCAGATTCAGCAAAAGACATTTTTATGGTTTCCTTACTTTTGCTTAGACCTTCATATTTGCAACAACATTTAGAGTACTTCCTTCTCCTTCATTGTACTCCAGTTCTTAAAACCTCATTTTGCAGGTTAAAGTTTATGTTAGTCAACCATTAGTATCCAGGAAAGGTGCTATTAGATGGAAAGTAATTTTTCTAAGAAATGTTGAATATGTGTTATATTTAATGAATATGGAAGATATTCTTCCATATAGATTTTGTGGATAGAAAAAAATGAAATACATTTCTCATATCTAGTCCTTTTAAGTACTATATGATCCCTCTAATATCTTATACAGCTCTATATGTTTGTCCTAGTTTCAGCTGGAATAGACTTAATTTTCTTCCTAGTAGCTAGTACAGTGCTGTGGTTTTGATATAGTATGAGAAAAATGTTGATAACACACTGATGTAGTTGTTGCTAAGTAGCGCTTACTCTAAATCAGGGCATTTCCAAGTTTCCGATGCTCTGCCAGTGAGCAGGTGCACAGGAAGCCAGCTGGGAGCAGACCGAGAACAGCTGACCCAAACTAATCCAAGGGATATTCCATACCATAGAATATCATGCTCAATATATAAACTGGGGGGAGTTGGCCAGGAAGGGCCAATCACTGCCTGGGGACTGGCTGAGCATTAGTCAGTGGGTGATGAGCAATTGTATTGTCCATCATTTGGTTTTTTCCTTGGGTTTTATTTGTCTCTCTCTGCCTCCTCTTCATTACAATTATTAATGTTGTTGTTATATTACTATGATTTCATTTCTATTATTAAACTGTTCTTAACCCACATGTTTTACAGTTCTCCCCATCCCACTGGGGCAGGGCCAGGGAGGGGAAGGGAGCGAACAGCTCTGTGGTACTTAGTTGCTGTCTGGGATTAAACCACGACAATGGTCCATGATACCTCCACAGTTATATACAACTCTATAGTTTTAGATATGATCATCCTGAGTAGAATATGTAAAATTTATTAGACATAATTGTATGTGTATACAAGTATGCATTACGTTTATCCTATGAGCATTGTCTTTGAATCATTTTTCCTTTGGTTTGCATAGCTCCTTTGCTGAAAGTTCCTTTAAACAGTCACAGCTAGACAATCTGGGTTTATATTGGGGGGGGGGGGGGTCTGTTTGAAAATCACAGATTCTAAGAAGCAATATTTTCCTTCCTGACATACTAGCTAAAACATGCTGAGATATATTTATATCCATAACCAATTACACATTCATTCTACTGCTTAACTAGGCAATAGAAATGCACAACAGCATTTAAAGAATAACTTATCATGCTGAATTCAATCATATATTAGCAAGGAGTCTTGCTATTGTGCTTGTTGATACATGTTCTGTACTTGGACTCTCTCCCACTAGGAAACAAAAATTGAGAGTGTGGAAACAGGCGTTGGATCAAAACAAAATGGAAGGATCTAACTGTTTAAAAATTTACATATTTGTACTTCTTTATAAGTCATTGCACACTGTAACCCAATATAGAAACACAAACTACATTTTCATGCAGTTTAACAGAAACAAGAAGCAATAAAAAAGCACTATGTACTACTGAGCTACAGAACCTGAAATATTCATGGGGAAAAAAAAAACCAAACCACAAATACTAAAATGCAGATAATGTATAGCCTTCGGTTTATTTCTAATCAGCTTTGTTTCTGTAGATATGCTAATGAAAAGTAACTAGGCTGTTTACTGCACACAAACTTGCTAGATTGTACGGCCTTTAGATAACAAACTGACTATTCAAGTAGCACTTTGGAATAATGTATTAACATAGTCAAAAGGAATCCCAGGAAGATGTCATTTCACCTATTGATGTTACAAGGTTATATCATATTGGTGTTACAGGGTTTGCACAATCAGAGGTCAAAAGGACATTGAAAGCCTAGGCTGATATCTAACTGCAGTCTAGAAAGTGACACAGGAAACAGTGTGGGAATCTCAATGGTCTTTGGAGTTCAAACATTCAACAGTGTAAAAATAGTGGAAAAATCTAAAGTAACCTAAACGCAAATTTAAAAAAAGCTACACAAATGCTGAGCAACAATTAGGTACTATGTCATACTGAGAGCTGATGGTACATAAAACTATAGCTGTGTTCTGGCTTTTGTTTTCATGCTCTAGAAGTCACCAGGAAGAGCAGGAAGCAATTGCAGCATTTTCCTTGTCATCTCATAGCTCTTCTTGAAATGTCTCTCTACAAAATTTCATGGTAAAAAAATTTAAAAAAAAAACCAACCACAAACATACAGAAATTTTGTCAGTGAAGATTTCTAAGAAAGTTCTAGTACATAATACAAGCCCCTCTCACTATCATATCTACTTTAATCAAATAGTGACAACTAACAAAGCCAGAATTTTGTGGCTTTTCCCCACTTGCTTATTCTCTACATTAAAGATTAATATAAAATTAACAACTGTAAACATTGAATGGAAGAAGCCCAATTATCTGCCGGATTTTCCAGTTGCAGGCAATTCAGCCATTTCCCTCTAATTTACTGCAGTTATACGTGTGAATCACATATTTCTAATACACAGATCTGTGAGTCACAGCGTGCTTGCTTGGCTGCATTTGCAGATATGGTTAGTCCCACTTCCCTCATCCACACACACAAGAGCTACACATAAAATTTGATTGTTAATTATTTACGGTTCAAAAATACCAACCATCAACAATGCTGTGAGTATTTTCTTTTCCAAGGAGATTGTGTCTGTGTTTGATGGTGTGTCCATGGCCTCTAGAGATCCAATTAAAAAGTGTATTCTCACACAGCTTGCTTCTAAGTAAGCTTTCAGCCATGCATTAGTAGTGCTTCCTCTGAAATCCTACAGACATCATGGCTTAGACCACCACCTCTTACCACGCTGAGTCGCGACCAACCCAAGCACAGCTTTTGGAAGCCTGATCCTATTGTGTGCCAACATGTGCATTACCTCCTGCAATTATTGAGTGACTAGTTTGTGCACTGGAATACTGACACATTTCTGCTTAGCTGGGTTTTGCTCACGTATGGATTTTAACATTTATTTGTTGTTGTTTGTAGCTTTTTTGTGGTTGTTGGTTTTGAGGGTTTTTTGTGGTTTGGGTTTTTTTCCCACACTGCTTTTTGCCACAGTTAGATTTTCAGGTAGGTTTTTGATACTAGAAAAGTTTTGAGAACATTTTAGGGAATACAATCGACTATACTGTCTTCTAATAGAATTTTGGGTGATAGTAGCAGCAGCAGACTGGTGTTTATTCCAGCTGCCTTTAACTAACTAAAAGTTAGGGACAAGGCTTAACTAGTTACATAGGTTATTTCTATATTCAGTAAATAAAGGGGAAGATGCTTCAAAGGAGCATTCATTTCCCTTTTACAACTGTTATCAAGGCGATTTAAATGAGTCACCTTTGGGAACTGTTAGTCAGTATGCATAGAGAGCCTAAATCAGCTAGTTTAGCTAAAACAACTAAAGTAAAGTGACATAAACCTAAAAATTCATTATTCTATACAGAGAGAAGATAGTATGTCCTGGAAGAGAAAGTGACAAGTTTAAACTAACATAACACGTCAAAGGACGAGGATTCATCTCATTCTAAATGCAGGGTGTGCTCTGAACTGTGCTTTCTGATAAAGAAGCAAGTTATGTTGGCCAGTAGTAATGGAAGGTTTAAAACCCTCTTAATACCACATTTTTACCTGCCTGAACACCACTACACCTCTACAAGGAAAAGAAATTAAACAGCTGCATTGGTTTAATTATTCCTTTTCCGAGTGACAAATACACAGAGGATGATACAGAATTACTGTCACAGAATCATTTTGCAGTTTTCAAAAGAATTAGAGTTCATCAGAACATGGCTCATGTTTCTATTGCAGAAAGAGTGCTGATGTCCCTGGCACATTCACTGAATCTTTCCTGATTTAGGAGCTAAAGACACTTATCAGGAGAATTTGTCAGCAATTTGAAATCCTAGCAGCAAACAATTCAAGCTCTTGTGTTTTAGTGATGAGAATGGTAAGTTCAGCATCCAGAATTACATTAGAAGAACCTTTGGAAAAACCCTTCTAAAATTGTACTAATTTTTGTATGTATCTTTTCTCCCAGAATAACATAAGAAAAAGAGCACAGATTTCCCATATTTTTCTAGGCTGTTACTCTTAGCACCATAAGGAATTGTTGGTGGATTGGTAACTGTAATGTAGACATAGCTTATAGGTTTTTAGCTTAATACCTAAATTATTTTTTTAAAAACCCAAACAAACAAAAAAAACCCCCATAATTCTTTCTGAAATACTTTATGACCTTAATATTATTATTCTCTGCCGCTTGCAATTAATATACAGTAGTTTCCATAAAATGCCTTACTGATGTAGCAAAAAAATTTGGTTTACATTCTACACATGAAATGGATGTTAACTGTTATGAAACTGTGATCCTAAATGAGATATATGGAAGTCAACTGAAGTCTCAGTGGCTGTCAAGTAAATCCCAGAACCCACAGCTGGAAAAATAATAGAATACAAACCATGGAAAAATTCCCTTCCTGGAAAATATATTTCAAGTAAAATGACAACTTGTCATTGTGCTGGAAACCTTTTGGTTCACATCCTCAACAGTTTTCTTATTGCTGACTACCAGATTTTGTATGATACTTAAGATGTATGATTAAAATTTAAATCAAAAACTGAAACCTACTGCACAGGTGTGGGGTGTTTTCATTATATCACACTTCAAAAAAATAGTCGTAATGTTCTGTGCCACTTTTTTTGACAATCTGGAGGTCTGAAAATGACATCTGTCTACTCTGACATATATCCACAGCAAAGTAACTAGTACAGTACCTAAAATTTATCAGTTTCTTAGTGTAATAATATTAATTTTTTGCAAATGCTCTATTCACTGACATCATAACCTTTCATTAGAAAAAGATTACCATAAAAGCATTGTTCAGCTCTCTCCCCACTCTGGCTGCATTAGACAAAGCATTGCCAGCAGTCAAGGGTGGTGATCCTTCCCTACTCAGCATGGGTGAGGCCACACATAGAGTGCTGTATTCGGTTCTGTCCTCCCCGGTACAAGAGACGTGGACATATTGGAGAGAGTCCAGTGAAGGCCACAAGGATCATGAAGGGCCTGAAGCATCTCTCATATGAGGAAAGGCTGAGAGAGATGCGGCTGTTCAGCTTGGAGAAGAGAAGGCTCAAGGGGAATCTTATCAGTATACATAAGATTATACCTGAAGGGAGGGTGCAAAGAAGACAGAGCCAAGCTCTTTTCAGCGGTGCTCAGTGACAGGAGCAGACAGAGGCAATGGGCACAAACTGAAACACGGGAGGTTCCATCTGAACATCAGGCAACACTTTTTTTCTGTGAGGGTGACAGAGCACTGGCACAGGCTGCCCAGAGCTGTTGTGGATCTCCTTCCTTGGATATACTCAAAAGCCATTTGGAACAAACTGTTAGGTTTACATGGCAGGGGGCGAGGGGGCTGTGCTGCAGGGGCAGCTTCTGTAAGAAGACACCAGGAGCTGCCCCAGTGTCAGACGGAGACAGTTCCAGCCAGCTCCAAGACAGACCCACCACAGGCCAAGCTAAACCAGTCAGCAATGTCGGTAGTGCCTCTGTGATAACATATTTAAGAACGGGTAAAAAATGCCCTGCAACAGCAGCTGAAAGGGGTGAGAATATGTGAGAGAAACAACTCTGCAGACACCAATGTTAGTGGAGAAGGAGGGGGAGGAGGTGGTCCAGGCACCTCTTGGAGATTCTCCTGCAGCCCATAGTGAAGACCATGGTGACACTGGCTGTCCCTCTGCAGCTCATGGAGGCCCACGGTGAAGCAGATATCCACCCTACAGCCCATGAAGGAGCGCATGCTGGAGCAGGTGGATGTGCCTTGAAGGAGGCTGTGACCTCATGGACAGCTCATGCTGGAGTACATTCCTGGCAGGAACTGGGTGACCTGTGAAGAAAAGCCCATGCTGGAGCAGGTTGTCTGACAGGAAAAATAAGCATTTCACCTTACTCCTTGTTATTATAATATTTTATTTAATAAGATTGATAGGGGTTTTCTTTTTATTATTTTGGATTGGAATTTTTTGGTGTAAATAAAGATTCGTTTGACCTCTTTAGAATTTCATGGATTGCGTATAACATGTTCAAATCCAAAGAATATTTGGTCATATTTTCACTCACTACTGTGTATACTGTCCAGAAAAAAAATAAATAGGCTGATTAAATACCTTCAATGATATTCCATGAAGGTAAATACTCATCTGAACCTCAAAAGTCCAGAAAAACCATAAAGCTACCCCATAATTTTTGGACATGGTGGATAGCACAATTCATTTGTTCTTTCCTGGGATTTCATGCATCTCGGGAGTACTACGGATGCCAAGTTCCTCCTTTGTTGTACAAGGAACTCAGATCTACTGAAAATGAGTTCACAAGGGCCTCAATTTTCTTTGCAGTTTGTTATGGTTTTGTTTGGGTTTTTTTTTTTCCTTTATTGGGTAGACTCCAACCCATTAAATAAATAATAAAAAAAAAAAGTCTTTTTTTCTGCAAAGGCTCAAACTTACCAGTGGCCTTAACTGGTGCTTCTGTAAGATAATGCTTCACTTCATCTCCTTGCTGTCATAGAGATTCACTCAAGAAATCAATAAATAAAACAATTTTCCTGCAGTTATATTCTACATTTTGGGTTTGCTTTTTGCAGATTTACTCCTTTGACGTAAATGCAACTTTGCAAAGATGCAGCAGTACTAACAAAGGAGGTGCATTTGCTTAGATCCAAATTGCTAAGCAAGCGTGCAAGTAAAGAAAATAAGCATTTCTGAATTAATTTTATTTCTATTCAGTAGCAATTTTTCTTTAGTTTAGCTTAGAATTTTGTAGCTCCAGAAATCCAAGAAATAATGTTAATTCCTCCTTTTTCTACATGTTTTTTTGCATGTATTTATACCATACTGGTTGTTAAGTTTTGAATTCTCCAGAAACTGGAAGTCTATGGCACATTCTTTTTTCATCTGTCTGGTGGAGTCATTATAGGTCCTATAGATGTGGTTGCCAAGTATTGAAGTAGATAATTTTCATGTCACCTCAGTTTAGCTATGTAAAAGCTGAAATTCTTGCTCTTGCACGCTCCCATTAGTGGGAATAGCTGAATTCATCTTTCTGGTTTTAAATGCTTAGGTATGTTGCCCTTTGGAAGTTTTTATACCTACCTGTTGACCTCAGAAAATTATTAGAATCTAGTCTAAATAGGAATCTGACACTGAGAAGGGTGGAATGAAGTCATACAGTTCTCACTTTTGAAGGCCAGTAAGATCTTAACAAACTTTATAAAACTATTTTGACCAGCTAACATACACATACACCTTGAGTGTTTGTACCGTGTTTGCAACAGAGTTTAATTATTTAGATTTAGGTCAGGAAGACGACACCAGATATCTATATCTGTACCTCTAATAAAAATAAAACCAGTCCTTAAAATGCCATGTACCTTTGATGGTATCTAAGAAAATCAGTGATCACACTAATCCACTGTTTAAGCATTTTTTCTTTTGAGTTAGCCGGCATCCAGCATTAACAATAGTATGAACTATCCAAAGTTTATTCTAGAAGGTAGCAAGAATGAACCCAAAGATTCCTTAACTCCAAGTAAAGACATGTAAACTGGCATTTCAACCTCCGTGGGAATGAACCACCTCCACTACAAAAAAAACCACAAAACTTTAAGTCAAACATCACCATACGGTGGAAAATACAGGCACACATAGGGCTGGAGTACCCAATGACTTACCCCAGTGTAACACCTTGAAGCTTCTTCTGGAAAAATAAGATGAGATTCAAGATTGTGGTAAAAAATGTCAACTTTCCAAGATGGTGAATACCAAGGGCTACACAAAAGGTACCATATTACTTTGAGGAGTTAAAAGAATTAGGGTGAATGATGTATACAATAGCTGTTTTACCTTTAGGCTGAAGCGTCTCTCTGTATCTTTGACTCACCCACAGTACCTGGCAAGATCAGAATCTTAGTTCAGTTGCTGTATTGCTATGAAACAGCTCTCTGCCTTCCTGTCCTGCCATACAGAAAATTTATTCCACCTAAAATCAGATGCTTCTTTTGAATGCATTGAATGAACTGAATTTCTGATCTTGCCAGGTACTGTGGGTGAGTCAAAGATACAGAGAGACCATAGATTACTTCCCCCATTAAAACAACTTGAGGGCATGAGTCCACTGTGGCTGTTAAGCCCTTTAATGGGCATCTCTTTGAAGTTTCAAATATCCTGCAGTAAAGCTATTAGAATCCTACTGCGGGGGCATGCAGGTGATAGTCTGTCCTCTGTGTGTTGTACTGTGATGAATCTATTGAGCGGAAACTCTAGCAGCAGCAAAACAGTGTTCTGAATAGAACCAGGGCGAAGCAGTGGAGGCCAATACCTGGAGTCAGAGAACTGGCTTGTGAGATGCATAAAGGGAACTTCTTGGTACAGACTATCAAACTGAAGTTTTTTTCATGGAGGATAGCTTGCCGCAGCCTACTGCAGGCAAGATCTGCCAGCCATAGCGTCCTGGGTGGGGATGATCTAGGATCTGACTTTGTGTTACTGTCAGAATTAGGACATTTTTGTGCCCAGGAAAGGTGTAGGTCCATGCTGTAGGTCCACATTTTGGAGCTAGAGATAGTGGATTATAGTTTATGTAGTGTCCCTAAAAAGGCAGGAAAAGAGACAAAGGAATTACTAAGAGAAAATGTGAATGGAATTCTTCCCTTTTGGTAGATGTAGCTGAGGCAGCCATCTCAGGCTGGTTTTGTAGCCAATGAAGAGAAATGGGCATTTTTAGGGCATGATTCATCTGATATATTTTAGACACTGACTTTTTAGTGAGATGAATCACGGTGTACAAATACTTACTTTTCTGCATTGGCTTTAAGTGGAGCTTAAGCGTAACTAGCTCAGACATTCACATCGTAGGTCTCTCTGTTTGGTCAAATGAATGTCATTCTAAGAAGACAATGAAAAATAACTCCAATGAGCTCTCAAACAATGGGGCATACATCCAATAAACATATGTCCCAAAACTCAGTATCGGAGGAGTGGACTGAAAGTGACACCTCAGGAACTAGGACTTCATGTATCAGTCAATGAAGTTGTTGTGTGCTCCTGTTGTTGTCATTCCTGGGAGCCCTGTATGAAAAGTTTCCACCTCTCTTGTCAGTAAGGGTCACTAAATCTATTTACATTACAATTTTTCAGAAAGTCGTAGGATACTGGAGATTTTAGGAGCAATTATAGTAGTGTTTCGTATCATTGCCAACTTAGACTTCTAGTTTTCCGGAGTGGTCTATAATGTAACTGGTGGCAAGAATCCTCTGCAAAAGGTGATTCAGAATAACATTGCAAGGTAGGTGCTCTAAAGGGATCAGTCTGAGCAAAGTGCTATGCATGGCATCACATACAACTCACCATAGAGCTCATTTCTGGATTTCAGGAACTATTTGAAAATAGGAGAGTTAGTGTACCTACAAAGGGGCAAAGCTAAGAATGGATATAAAATGGAAAACAAAATCAAATTATTTTCTAACCTGCCATAGAGATTTTATATCTATTACTTGCATTTTTACTTTATTTAAGATATTGTGGATATTTTGGTTGATTCTTTTCTCAGTAAAAATTGTTCACTTTATTTCTAGTATACAGGACCAACTAAAAGTGTAAACTAGCAATCGGTCTTGTTTGAACTTTACTTGCAAAGAAATGTAAAATTTTAGTGAGGAGCTCTTTTACTGTACTTCTTTTTCCCAAAACTCTTAAATTCTCTTTCCTCCCCAAACTGTACTATAGTTAATAGCACTGTAAAACTGAGAAAAACAGATGATGAAAGTCTACATTCAGATTTATCAAACTTATTCTTTACCATATTGAGGAAATTTCCTTCCTGCCCGTGTATTGTATTCAACTGAAGTAAGTTTTACTTATTAACCATATCTTTATGACATTGATGTGATTTAAGACACAAAAAAATGAAAGTCGTCTGTCATTAATCTGAAGCAATATTTTACAGTTTCTTCAGAGGAAAAGTGGGTTGGAAGTTTACCTTAAAACACTCAAAGTAAATCATCAAAGATATTTTTTAATTCATTCCCTGATACCAAGTTTTGTTTATTTAACTATTTCTTTGGAAAAAAACAGAAAATTCAAAAAGATTTTTTTTGCCATTAGAAACTTTGATATCTAATGGTATTTTATTGCCATGGCTTAAGTTTATTTATAATAACTGACATACAGAATAATGGGAAAGGTCATTTAAGCCTTTATCGATTATCATGTTTGTCATATGCTAAGGATAAGAAGGTCTATTTACCACACCTGACAGGATGGCCATATCATCCAGACATTTTGTTGATGTTTTTTCTTTAGGATTTCTTGGGGGGGGGGGGGGGGGGGGGGGGGGGGGGAAGGTAGGGGGGGGAAGTGTTTTGCTTAGGTTACAAAACTGTCTCTGGCAAAACCTGAGTGATGCCATCAAACATAATGGTAGTAAACAGATAAACTGAAGCTTTAAGAAGAATTAGACAGGCATCTCCTAAAAAAAATTGGAAACTAATCTGCTACAAGACAGAGGTAGCAATCCCTACTCCTTTCCTACTATTCCTTTGAATAATGGTGCATCAGTTTAATGAAATGACGCTCCAGCTGCTCACTGGGTAGCAGCAATTTCCACAGGTAGATGCATGCAGAAGTATGCAGGCTTTGGAGAGGTGTTCCCTATCCAAATTGAACTAGTTTTACTTGACAGGTCACAGAGATATATAGGGTAGCATAGCCCTGCTCACTGAAAGCAGCTTTAGATAAGTCCGGGTGCTCACAGAGATCCCATGCTACTCACCTTCACAGATCTGAAATGCCTTTAACTCAACATGCAGCTATTCACCCGAGGTCTCTTTCCACTCTGCCTAGAGCCACTTTTATGAAGTCTAAAGGAAATCTGATGATTAAGGTTGAAATCATCATCATGGCAATTGAAAGCTGCTGGTGTACCTGGGCTGCTTCCTTTCTGTGAAGCATTTATTTAAAGATCTCCAGTCTAGCATTAACTTAGAACGCAGAAGCAGTAATGATACTTGCGACAGCAGCTATTAAAGCCTCCCACTACAGATCCTGCTTGGGTTGCATGACCTAACTGCATTATAGTGCAAGATAACGTGTAGCAGATTTTATGGTAACTCTAAAGCTACCTCCATTAGTTATATAATCGACATCAATTAATGTCATAGATCAAGGCTAGACTAGCCCATAAATAGTAAAATCCACTGAACTGCAAAAAGAATTTTCATTCTCTCTAGGGGTGGATGCAGAACAAGATGAGAGCTTATGGGTAAAGATCAAGGGGCAGGCCAACATGGCTGACACTGTTGTGGGTGTTTATTACAGGCCTGATCAGAAAGAGGAAGACAACAAGGCCTCCTACAGACAGTTGGAGGTAGCCTTATGATCACAGGCCCTGGTTCTCACAGGGGGACTTCAACCACCCTGATACCTGCTGGAAAGATGACACAGCTAGACACACACAGTCCAGGAGGTTCCTGCAGAGCATTGATGATAACTTTTTGACACAGGTGGTGGAGAAACAAATGAGGCAAGGTGTGCTCCTGGACCTTGTGCTCACAAAGGACTAGTTGGGGATGTGAAGCCTGAAGATTAGCAAAAGCAAATGTAAGGTCCTGCATCTAGGGAAGAATAATCCTGTGAACCTGTACCGTGAATGGCTAGGGGTTGACCAGCTGGAAGGCAACTCTGGGGAGAAGGACCTGTGTGTTCTGGTGGACACCAAGCTGACCATGAGCCAGCAGTGTGCCCTGGTGGCCAAGGAGGCCAATGGGGTCCTGAGGTGCATTAGGAGGAGTGTGGCCAGCAGGTCGAGGGAGTTTGTGCTCCCCCTCTGCTCTGCCCTTGTGAGGCCTCATCTGGAGTCTTGTGTCCAGTGCTGGGTTCCCCAGTTCAAGGGTGATGGGGAACTAATGCAGAGGGTCCAGCAGAGGGCTACAATGATGATGAAGGGACTGGAGGATCTCCCTTATGAGGAAAGGCTGAGAGACCTGGGCCTGTTTAGCCTGGAGAAGACTGAGAGGGGATCTTATCAATGACTACAAATATCTTAAGGGCGAGTGTCAAGGAGATGGGGCCAGGCTCTTTTCAGTGGTGCCCAGCAACAGGACAAAGGGCAATGGGCACAAACTGCACCACAGGAAGCTCCTTCTGAATATGAGGAAGAACTTCTTTACTTGGAGGGTGACAGAGCACTGGGACAGGCTGCCCAGAGAGGTTGTGGAGTTTCCTTCTCTGGAGACGTTCCACACACACCTGGATGCAATCCTGTGCAACGTGCTGCAGGTGAACCTGCTCTAGCAGGGGCTGGACTAGATGATCTCCAGAGGTCCCTTCCAACCCTGAGTGTTCTGTGATTCTGTGATTCTTTCTTGTCAAAAAACAAATAAATGCAATCAAGGCTACCAGTATGTGAATCCATTAATATGAGATTCAGAAATATTAGTTGAGTTTCTGCCAGCAAATCTGGCTTCAGAATCAGAGCTGAATATAACAAATTTTGGATGTATCTTGTCCACACTGTATTGCTTCTACTGAAAAGAAATTATCATAGCACTGTGTTTCGTGTGTGACAATATATAAAGTTCACCACAAAAAAAAAAACCAAAAAAAAAAAACAAACCCAAACAACCAGCATCAAATGTAGCATCTTATAAAGAATTGGGTTTGTTTTTTTTAATAGATGTTTATTCATCAAAACTTACTAAAGTTTGTTGTGGTTTGGGTTTGGTTTTTTTGAGAATAAGCCAACTGTTGGTCCCACACCCCCATACATAGTTTTCTAAGCCTATAGAATGAGTTATTTTATTGATCAGGAAACTGCTGAACTGCTGAGTGCTCAGTGGCAAGTCTTAATGAAACACTTATCTTAGAAAAAGATTAGTAATTTGGCCAGTGAAAACCAATTTTCTCACATTTAATCTCCTAATCTATTTTACATTATTTCCCAGGGGTACCATGAACTTCACAGATGTACATGGCTTTGTGCAAATAATCAATCATATGACAGAATCTCATGAGTTTGAGTTGCTCTATAACAGTTAGCCACCTTTCTAAATGGACTTTTTCCTTTTCTGAGATAGTTAAACCTAGTCTAACTAGAAGGTAAAGGACCCAGCAATGCCTTTTGTAAAAAAACAAACAAACAAACAAAAAAAAACCCAACCGAAAACCAGAAAAAAGTTATTTGGAAGTAATCCAATAGAAATCCACTGCTTTTTGATCTTGGCAGATACTCCAAATGCACATTATTATGTAAACTTTGTGAAACCATATGTAAGGATGCCATGTTATAACACCTTTCAATACCTGACATAGGTCCATTACATACTACACAGAGTATCCCTCCAGAAGTGCATATTTATCACAAAAAATGTTACTCATTCCTCATGATATAAAACCTCTCAGGGTTGTGGACCTCTGGTAATGCCACCTGACAAGCCACGAACACTGTGAAGTGAGAAGAGGATGGAGAAGGATTATCACAGTTCAGTGACCACCATCACCTTTTGGGTTAAGATTACATCAAACAACCGGCCTACATTGGTCACACACATATGCAACTGCAGGGAGGCTCTCTCTTTTTTTTCTTTTTTTTTTTTTTTTTCCCCCTCCACATCAGCTTTACAAATGACTGAATGATTGCAGATGACACAAAACTGGAAGGAGTGGCTGATATGCCACAGCGTTGTGCTGTAATCCAAAGGGACTTCAACAGGCTGGAGAAAACATCTGACAGAAACCTCATGTATGTCAACAAGGGGAAGTCAAAGTCCTGCACCAATAACAACCCCATGCAACAATATTTACTGGGGGCCACCCAACCTGAAAGCAGTTTAGCAGAAAAGGACCTTGTGATCATGGTGGACATGAAGTTGAAGAAAAGCCAGCAATGTGCCCTTGCAACAAAGAAGGCTGTGTGAAAACGGGAGAAGTTTGGCAAGGAAGATTGTAAACACGCTCAAGTAACTTGCAGCTAGGGTGTTGAAAAACACATACATCATACTAACTGTTGTTTAGCCTTGTGTATTTGACAAGCAGAACATCTGTGTTTAGATAACATAGGCCTGTGATAGAGACATCTTATCAGACGTGCTTGAGATTCATGCCCTGATGTGGGAAAGATCAAAGCACAATGGTAAACTACAGCTGTGTAAATCCCTGATATACAGGTGAAAAGAGCAGGTTTGGTGATCCTCTAACACAGACTGAGCTCCATGGTGTCTGTGTCCCTTCTTGTGTGCCTCTGCCCAGGTGGTACTTCAGGATCCTCCAGTTGGCAAGGTAACCAAGATAAATCTACTCTTTGCATTTCATCCATGGCTTTGTGGTTGTTCTTGCATCATGCCTATGCCAGGTCACACAAATGCAAATGGGATGCTGGGCTTCATTAGACAAAGCCCAGGTCAAGGGTGGTGATCCTTCCCTACTCAGCATGGGTGAGGCCACACATAGAGTGCTGTATTCGGTTCTGTCCTCCCCGGTACAAGAGACGTGGACATATTGGAGAGAGTCCAGTGAAGGCCACAAGGATCATGAAGGGCCTGAAGCATCTCTCATATGAGGAAAGGCTGAGAGAGATGCGGCTGTTCAGCTTGGAGAAGAGAAGGCTCAAGTGGAATCTTATCAGTATACATAAGATTATACCTGAAGGGAGGGTGCAAAGAAGACAGAGCCAAGCTCTTTTCAGCGGTGCTCAGTGACAGGAGCAGACAGAGGCAATGGGCACAAACTGAAACACGGGAGGTTCCATCTGAACATCAGGCAACACTTTTTTTCTGTGAGGGTGACAGAGCACTGGCACAGGCTGCCCAGAGCTGTTGTGGATCTCCTTCCTTGGATATACTCAAAAGCCATCGGGACACAGTCCTGGGCAGCTGGGTCCAGTTGACTCTGCTTGAACAGCAGGGTTGGACCCGATGACTTCCAGAGGTCCCTTTCAACCTCAACCATTCTGTGATTCTGCAGTTCTGTGAAAAGATTACTCACCTTTCTGTTAGATGAGGCTACAGGACATGCTGTAGAGAAAACCATGACCAGATTTAGCCAGTGTCAGATGAACTTTGTCCATTAAGCCTAATTGGCTGCAGTCAAACATTTACGACAGTTTGTTTTTTCACCACAAAAATAAGTTTGTCTACATCTCTGTGCAATTCCATTACAACAATGATGTCCAGGGTACTTGATGATGGCAAAGGACAAGCTCTTAGCTATAAACTTCTGGTAAGAGACTGTGGGACCTTGAGGCAAAAGTTAGCTCACTGAATATGTTTTGCTGAAAGTTTAGCTCATATAGTTTGTGCTTTGTCTGAAGGGACTAAGATCTGTAGGGGTGTCTTCAGATCAGAATGTCCCTCTATTTTATTCAGTTTGGTGCCTAATAGACTCAAGGAATTTGGTTTGCCTGACAGCATGTAGTATGTGGTAGTCCCTGTACTCACATCCTATAGACATATACTGTATGATAATTGACCATAAAAGTTTTAGCTTCCTATTAAATCTATCAGTGCTTGTATCCATGTCTTCCTTTCATTTATTGATGAGTCAATGGATAAAATCTACTAAATATCTATTTAACTCAGTCTTTATCCTCATTTTCCTAGAAATTCTTTCCTCTGAACAGTGCCCAGTGCTATTTTCAATGCTCAAAGATTTCTGCCTGTAGTTCTGATGCAGCCTAAACCCCCCACTCCTGTATCTCTAAAAGCTTCTAATCTCACATTCTCTGAATGTTACAGTGAGCTGTCTTTTCCCTCTTTGCATCCATGCTGTTTTATTTTCCCCTCTTCTTTCTATCTGTGGAGCAGAACTTCAGGACTATTTCAAATTTCTTTGTCATTTTTTTCTTGCCTTCCAGGCTTTTTCCACATGCCATTAACTCATTGTCTATATCATTTTTCTAAACCCCATCTTTTACACTACAACTTACTTGATAAAATATATCCAGTGGTATACACAGCCATCCATCCAGTGATGGATTAGATAGTGCTTCACTGTCTAAGTCAATACATCTTCACACTTCTTAGTCATCTCTTCCCCTTGATTAGACTTGACTCCTCCATGCCAGAAGAAAGCCATTACATTTTGCTCAGAGCACTATGGCCAAAGTAAGTTTTGTGGCTCCATTTTTATGTCACTCTGAAGCTGTCAGACAGGAAAGACACTTCATCCTCCAATACCCCCATCAGATTTAAGCTCTTTACTTTTCTGTATTGTTTGGTAACTTGCCTCAGCTAAAGCATCTGTTTCCTCCTAAATTCTCATGCCTGTTCCCAAACTGTTGGGGTCTGCATATATCTGTATGCTACGTCAATGTTTGAAACAATCTCTCACTTCCTGTGGATCGAGGACCAATATGCCTTTCAAATCCTGTTTTAAAATCCACTAATTTTGCTCATCCTTTTCTCAATGTTAATTTTGAGTAATCTGCCTACTTATATCCCTCTTTTTTAATCTCCTGTACCTAGAATATAAATTCCAGAAGACATGATAATCTTTAAACCATTTGTTTTGAGCATGTGGAGCTACACAATGGTAAGCTGTCCAAAAAATGTACTTATGGCCAGTTTAAAACCTGAGCTCTACCCTCTGGATTTGTTAGCCTCATTCTGAGTCAAACCTTCCTTTCCCTCAGACCAGTTTTCACTTCTCTGCTGCCAGTGACAGCAAACATCCTGCCTGTCAGCCTTAAACATTTTATATGTTCTTTCAGGCTTTCAGTAAGACAGACAGTGAATCTTGCTGGGAGTCTATCTGAACCCCATGGAATAGCCTATCCGTTATAATTCTCCAGTTCATTACCAACCAAAGCTCAAACGTATATCACAACCTAGGGTTTGTTTTTTTCATCTTGTATAAGAAGAACATGGTACCTACAAAATCTAGTAATAACCATGTAAAACATTTCCTTTTCTTTTTTCTTTTTTTTCTCCTTTTTTTTTTTTCTTGAAAGTGTTTCCTTTGCCACTTTGTAAAGAGGGCTGACCACAATCCTTGAGGCATCATGTGCAGCCTTCCAAAAAGAAAACCTGAAAAACAAACTGGACAAGCATTAAGAACTGCAAGTAAAGCAATTCATTTACACAATGGTGGAATGGTATGTCACAAGGCTGAGGAATTAAGTACTTGCTTCTAAGTGTCTTAGTGAAATCAGGGACTGCAATAAAGTTCACAAGGGGCTTAATAATCCAGTCATGGGTTTTCGTGTGTTACCTATGGATTTTGTTCATATAATAAATGTGGTAATGGATCTGCTCTACTGTACCTCCTGGAATACACACTCTGCAGTAACAGGTAAAGCTACGTGCCTGATTTGGAAATATTATAGTATAAAAGTAACGCAGTTGCCACTTCTGACAGCCATCAGTTCCTCTGCAAATAAGCAACTTTTCTTGAGCTGCTGAGGCACAGCACTCAAGCAGACTAAAATATAATACAAAGATGACCTTGTTGCTCCATCTCTGTGCATCTGTATATACAAGCAGACTCACTGTATTGGTTAGATAAGGCTAAGTCATTAACTTAAGTTGGCATACTTAAGGGTAAAGGAACACAACAGAGCCTTTTCGTGTGTCTGTTTGAGGAGGAAAGAGATCAGGAAAGTAAACAACAATCTCTGAAAGCAGGACAAAGCACAAATCCCTAGTATTGTCAGAAAGTGATGAAGAATTAGAGTGGATTGAATATGAAATGGTTTACCACAGTAAGTGTGCACATATGTGGTCTGGAGAGATTATTGCAGGGCTGGCAAAAAAAAATCTTTTCTTCTGACAAGAGGAAAACAAGAAAATAAACTTGCTTTGTCTCATTTTTTTTCCTTTTGGGAACAGCTATATTGACATCAAAGTTGAAATATGTTTAAAAAATTTAACAGCTTTAGATTTAAATATTTTAACTTCATTTTTTGGTTTTAATGACTTGGCTTATTGAGAACAGATTCTTACAGGAAAGACACTTGGGATTTGTTTTTTAAAACAATTTGTAAAATTCTTCTGTGTTGAAAATTCTGCAAGAGAAAACATCACAGTATCATGTGAAAATCAGTCTTGGCCTTTACACAGCTTTCACACCTTTGCAGATCCTATAAAGAACAGCTTCTTCACTCTGTAAAGGTATGTCATTGCATATTTTTTTAGCTCACTGTCTTTTCATTGCTGTATCATTTTAGAAAGTCAAAAGAATTATAGTTTCATATTACTATGTAAAACTGCACATGTGTATGTAATAGGAACACACATGTGCATAGGGATCTGGGGTCTCAAGAGTTCTCTCTGAAGAGACTGAGGAAAAAAATACATCTCATTTATAAAGGAAGATCCATAATTCATGCGTGTTTATTAATTCTTACATTTAACTGCTTATTTCCAGCTTTATGAAACAAATTGCATTTATACCATCCTGATAGCTACTTAATTGCCCATGAATAAGGAAGGCATAAAATCTTGAAGCTAAGCTGTGACTTCAGAATTGAATTATGAGTGGCAGGCTTTCTTTCAATAGCGAAGTCTTAGTTTTGAGTAATGGGAAATATTTTGCTCAAATGATCTTAAAGAATATCAGGGGTCTCACTGTGGGAAGTTCTGAGCCTATTTTTCAAAAGGTGACCAACATCATCTGCAAGAAAGGTAAAATTTACCTTCTTTTCCTTCCAAAATTCACTTGCATGGTGTTCTGCAATGCAATGTTACAGTTTGGAAACGGAGCCGCAGGAAGCAGCAGTTCTAGGAAGATGTAGGGAACTCTGTATGCATATATGTATCGGCCTGTGCTCGGTTTTAGCTAAAGGCTTACAGTATAATTACGTTAAATACCACCTTCAGACAAGCTGGTTGGAGGGAATAGGTTTGGGAGCAGGTTGGCGGTGGCAAGTGCGCGTCCGCAGCGCCACCTGGTGCTCGCCGTGCGCCAGTGCCGCCTCCGCGGCGCGGGGTCCGTGACGGGGGCGCCCGGGCTGGGCAGTCCTGCCTGTCCATGCCCTCACTTGATACGAACCTACCAACAGGTCTTATGAACAAAGAAACCCCACTGGAATGGTGTTTTGCTTTAAACTGTGTCACGGACGCTATTTGTAAAACAGGAATGTTGTCAGTAACTCCGTGTGAAACCAACGCAAGAACCGCGCCTTCCTCCGCGCGGTGGCCGTACCGGGCTCTTCTCTTTCTGTACATCAGCTTCAGCAGTGACAGTCCTACGTGCCTCCAGTGTCACCTGCCTAATTCCCTCAACTGTTATTCCTAACCCCACATAGTAACGATCTAATGGAAGCTGCAATGGGGAAAAACTAATATCATAAGACCAGCAAATATAGCTGTAAATCCTCTTCCTCACCCTTAAGGACTTCAGTCAGGCTGCTCAGAGCAAAGACAAGGGAACGGTGTAATACCACGGTCCCATCAGCAAATATGGCACATACAGTCATCCTGTGACTGAAAAAACATTTATTTATTCACAAGTTTTCCAAAGAAAAAATTCAATATGCGCAACTGTCGTGCACCCCTACAGCTGAAGCTGCCAGTGGCTGCAAGCACTGTGACCCAGACTGCTTGGATTTGCAACAGTCAGGCTAGTTCGTGCTGTTATCTGAGAAGTGTCAGTATTTAATCCAGCCAGTAATCCTCTGATAAGTTTTTTAAAAGAGTGTATTGCTTTGAAAATCAGTAGATACTGGGAGAAAAACAGGGGAAAATAAAGGGGTGGGGTGGGGTTGGGGGTAGGGAAGCAAAAAACCACCCAGATAAAACGAAACCCAAACTCTGTGTGTAACATACTCTTTGCTAAAACAGGGGCAATCCTTCATTTCCACAACAGCCTGCTGGAATTCATGGACACACAGCAACCACTGTGCTGTCCCAGGCTGGGGGACAAGAGTTTGGAAATTCATGGCCCTGACAACTCTTTCCTGATGTTTGTTTTCATCAGATATTAAGAAAAAGGAAATTATGCTGTAACTTAAAAAATAGCTACACTGGGCTTTTTCAGCTTAAGCATAATCAGCCCACTGCACTTCTGCCCACCCTCAAATAAACAGGGACAGAAATATATTATTATCATTATCATTATATTATTATTATCATTATTATTATCATTATATTTTATTATTATTATTATTAATTCTTTTTCTTTTCTTTGTATGGCATGAGTTTTTTCTTATTCTCAACACAGTGGTTTTAAAATCATTCTGTACGCAACTGGTGTCCATTTACTGCAGTTCATCTTGAATCTATACAGACAAAACCTTGCAGTTTTTAACGCAAATAAAAAAAAACCTTTTGTGTTCCTAATACCTGATGTATTTACCTCCCTGTTCTCTAGAGACTAATGGGCTCATATTTTGTACTGTTAGATATATTTAATCAGTTTGGTAAAGCAAATATAGATTGAATTTTGGACTTGGAAGGATTTTTGTTATTAGGCCAGAAAAATTTCTATATGGCATGACGAATTTTATACAGAAATCCTAATCTGGCCTATTTTGTATCAGTTTAGATGTTCATAACTTTCAAAACTGAAGGTATTTAAATGCACGGTTTAACCCCTGCACATGCAGTGCTCTTTATTACTTCATATAGGCTAGCTTTAAACTCTCCATTTGTACATGACTTCTATATATTAAATTTGAAAGAAAAATCAGACATTGTTATAGACAATAGCCAAAATACATTTATACTTTAACAAGTGAGAACATAAATAACAAGCTTATAATCTACTTTTTAGTTAAGAATACCTCATAGCATGGGCATCTTATCTGGACTCTGTTTCTGTAGTTTGTGGTCAGATCTTATTGAAACACTTGTAGTCCTGCACAGGTCAATGCTTATGATTTGGTAGCCAAGAACAACATTCATCTTGTTTTAAACAGCAAGATGACTAAACTGGGTATGTAACATTCTGATGTGACTAGACAGTCCCCTTTCTTGATCCTGAATTGAACTACTGAGTGGCTCTCTGATCTTCTATGCTACCCTTCTTCATCTGATTCATCTAACTGGGGCAGTAGGGGCTTCCCAATACACTGCTTAGACATGTCTGGTCTAAGGTAGATCTCCACCTTTCTTCTTCTGGAGAAAATGACACATCCAGTGAGAGATTTCCTATCCTAGCACACACAGAGATCTAAGGCTAAGGGATGTAGCACAGTCTTGCTACTGCCTTCTCACTGCAGGGAAGGTACCTCATTTGTGCATTGCAGTTCTGGTAATCCAGAACTCTCCTACTGGCAACAATACTGAGTCATGCAATAGCATCTTCCTTGCCTGTTGGCCTGAGCTGTCTTTGGAAGGAAACACAGGTAAACAGAGAAACAACACACAACTCATCTCTTGCCATTGTTGGGATCTGACAATTATACATGGGAAACTGAACTGCTGATGCACTCCTGCCACAGTGACATCATAATTCCAGCCTAAAATGGGTAGGACAAAGTGTGCTTTTTTTCTGTACTGACAAAAACAAACAAACAAACAAACAAAACCCCCAACAACAAAAAAGCAGCTTAAATTATTGTGAAAATTGTTATTAAACTTGAAGATGAAAATGATTAACTGGAATTAATTCCACCTTAAATGTTATAGTCTATGCGTGTTTGAAGGGATTTGATACATCTGAAGGTAAGATGGTATACTATTATGTTTATCAGATGGGCAGTTCTTGTAATGCTGTGGTTTTCTTTCATAGGTGACACTACTGTATGCCTTTCTTCATATGAGACACAGCTTGAAATATTTTGATAAAATGAGATGCTTGCGGAAACGATCAGCAGTGTCATTCTTAGGAGTCCTTGTCATTTGCTTGCTGTTCATGAACTTGTACATTGAAGATGGTTATGTTTTGGTAAGTGTCTTAGATGGAAGACATGATCCTGGAACAACAGAACAGGACACCCCCCTAGTTCAGCAGTAAAGTTCATAATTCCTGCAATTTTCCCTGAGTGTACCATTAACAGTATCCTCAAAACGTGTCCTTAATGATGAAACCATCTTATTAATACATACTGCACACAGGAATAAAAGGACCCTAACAGTCCTTGTCACAGAAGTAAATATGTCACTGTTCGTTTGAAGTATGGGAGATAACGAATGTAGCAAAACATTGGAGATGTCTTCATCAGGTGTATTTGTTTGAGTCAAAACACCCCCTGTATTTTCCGTACTTCTGGATTTCCCTCAGTTTTAATGTTGAAAATTGCCTACATCTGAATACTCACATGAGCTAGGAGCTCCTTTTTCAGTTCACACTGCAAATCTCACCTGTGCATACCATACTAAGCAGTATTATAGAAATACAATTACAGAAGAGAACGTACACTAATTTCACACATTTTAAGCTCCTTGCACAAACAATTTCTTTTCAGTGCTTTAATTTTGTGGTTTTCTCACTTTCTGTACCTCAGATTTGAGTGGTGGGTTCATTGCTACAGCGTTAACAATTAGGCATAAATGATATCTAGCGTAAGTTTATGATTGTGAAAAAAGATTTATGGAGAGGTTTGTGTTAGGAATTTCAACAAGTGAGCTACCGACAAGGTAACATAACTCTACAGTTTATATGTGAGCTGTGGGTGTCCCAATGCTGAATGTCAAGTAAGCCCTGAAGACATTAATCAGAAGTTGGACTGGGCCCAGGAAAAGAACATGGTAGCTTAATAACTGGAGCTTGCAAATAGTAAAATGATTAAAATGAATTTATAATAACATTGTGATATGATTACACTGTCCTCTTTCTTGATCTTGAACTACTGAGTGGCTATCTGATTCTCTGTGCCACCCTTTGTCTGATCCATCGAATGTGGACAGTGACAGTATGGGCTTTCCAATACTCTGAAAGGTGAAGTCTGGTCTCAGATCTGAAAAGAAACATCATAGTATGAAAAAAAGTGCAATACACAAACAGTAAAATCCTTACATTAATTTATGAGAACCATAGATAACTTGCTAGTGATTGTAATTTAAAATAGTTTACTTATTACTTGTAACAATATAGTAAATATTTACAATATTATTAAGACTATGCTAGTACTTTTTAAACTGTGGAAAAGATAACCCACGTTTCTAGCATGTTACTCCATTACAGATATATTGATTACTCTAACAGTACTTGCACTAAGGTTTTTCACTATGTTTTATTTATTCATCATTTCTTGGTTGCGATCAGATTTTACCTGCCTTATTGTGGGCTTTTTTTCCAGTGGTATTTTCCCAGATGATGCTTCTCCACTCACTAATGGCTTCAAAGTCCCCCAAATGTTTCTGAAAGTGCTTTTATTGTCACCACTAATAGTGTTCCTCTTGGTTTGTTTTTGAAATCTTTTCCTGTCCTATTTCCCAGCTCCCCAGCACCATATCTTATTCTTAATTTGCTCTTTTCCCCCCTTTTTTTTAGACATTCACTCTTTCATTGCTTCTCTTCATCACAGTTCTGGCATATTTGCATTCATGTAGCTCCCAGCCAAGTTTCCTGACAGTTCTCCCAGATCCCTTGCTACCTTTATGGTCCATCGGGTGTTTTTCAAATGTGTTAGGCTGTTGACATTTTATTTACTTACTTATTTTTATTTTCAACTTTCCTGACCATGTCTGACTGCTCTGTTAACTAGTCTGGTGTGTTTTTTCTGCTGAGGTAAAAGATGAGCAGTTTCAATGGTGGTGAGGAGAGATACACTTGTGAATAGCTTTCAAGGACAGCAGGCTAACCAGTTCCCCTCAGGGAATGGGAACCTGAAAGTCCTCAGAGCCCCAAAGGCCCTCTTGACTTTCTATTTGTAACAAGTCTCCTGCAGGCAACTGACCCTGAATTTCTCTTCCCAGTTTCGGGCAGCAGGCTGTGCAAGGGGATGGATGCAGGGCTGTTATCACTTTCACCAAATGCAAGATGAAATAAGTGGCCTTTTTCAGGATGCCAGAATATCAAACTGAAATTCATGGTGGCAAATCTGAAGAGAAACAAGAACTTTTCCTTGTCACTCAGAGACTCTCACATATCTAGACAATCCCTTCACTGTTTTCTGTAGAGCATTTGCTGTGGAAATGGAAAGTAAGGACCTACCTGGGAAAATTGCTTAAGTATGTTTGATAGGGGCTAT
Source organism: Falco peregrinus (assembly GCF_023634155.1). NCBI lineage: Eukaryota > Metazoa > Chordata > Aves > Falconiformes > Falconidae > Falco > Falco peregrinus. The sequence goes on from NC_073726.1 coordinate 52,039,102, forward strand.
ACAGTGCTGATGCATGTGTGTCAGCTGAGCAGTTTAAGGTGTTTTGAATGCAGCATGTGAACAATGTTGGATCAAATATTTTGAAGACATACTGAATTAATGTAACCGGATACTGCAATATAGACAGTGACTTTTTTATACATATTCTGAGTTGCAAGTGAACTGTAAGTGAAGCATGCCTTCTGCACTATTCTGTGAACACTGATCACTATAACGGGCACTGAGAAAATGATAGTACTAGTGTAGATGACACAGCATCCTTAGCAGAGCAGAGTGTCTCTAGAAAGAATGGAGAACTTCTGGCACCTCATCCCATGGCACTCACAAGAACCTCCCAAGCTCCAGCAAACACTGGAATGTAAGTTAGAGGTTAGCTGACAGAAGAAAGTCAGAACTGTCATTAAAAAATTAAATAAGATGACTAAAGAGAGCTAATCAGGATCTTCAGCTTCAGTGGACTTTACATAGTAGTCAGGTATAGAAGAACCAGATGTAATTTTTTTTAAAAAATCCATATTTCAGTTTTGCTTTTCATTCAACAAAGGAATGAAACCAACAATATTAATTAAAAAAAAATAAAAGGATTGTTAGCCACAAAAGGGATTTCAAAAGGGATTTCTTAAAGGGGGGAAAATAGAAAAGGAAAATTTTTGTGGCCCGTTTAAATATTTGGCTTGCTAAAATCAAAATATTTTGTCCTGATATTCTCTAAACATTTCAAAATTTTTTATGTAGAAGAACCTCAGAAGAATGGGTTTCCATTCCAAAACCTTCTTATGAAATAAAGAATTTTGGTACTCCATTCTGGAACCAATGACACATGATGTTTTGACATTAAAGAAAGGCTGGTTTTAAAAAAAGAAGGTTTTGGACCAGCCTTTTTTTTTTTTTTTTTTTTTTTTTTTTTCATTTGACAGTTTTTATGGGATGCATTCTATTCCTAGCCCACTGAGTTACATTTTAATCTGGAATCTGATCAACATAACCCTTGCTCTCGTAACTTACTAGCAAATGCAAAGTAGCATGGCAGCACTAGAAAGAAATTACTGGAGAGACGCTGCCAATCAAGAAAGCGTAAATCAAGAGAGCGTAACAGTGCACGTAGATGCCCATGGATGTCCACCAAAGAACTTTACTAAGCTCAGAAGTGGATCATCTACTACTTCTATGAAAGAAAAATAACAACCTTAAAATGAGCCTAGCATCGGTTTACAGAAATATTTCGTTGTGCTGTAAAATATATCTTTGACACATTTTTGAATATTTATACATTAAATAAGTGCTGTTTCTGTGGTTGTTCTTGTTAGCCGCAATGCTATCACTGCACAATGTTCCCATTTAATGACAGATGAGGAAGTTTTTAGTGCATTAGCATACTGTATATAGCAGAAGAAATGAACTCATTCATACACTGGTCTGTCATCAGACTAGAATCAAGCCATGTAAATTAAATAAGCATTCCTACCTTTAAATTCAGTCTCACGACACTACAATCTGTAAGATATTTCCCCTTTTCTGAAGGGCTAAGGAATAGATTTTCCCTGAGACCAAACTGAGCTTATAGATAGGGCACTGCAGATGAAGCTGCTCCTTCCCTTCTGTGATTTTACTACAGCTAGGGAAGCTTCTTGTAAGAAAAAGACAGGAGAAGGAGGCAGGAAGAGGAGGCATGGTGATAAATTTGCTCTTTTTTCTATACCATCAGACAGTGTTCACCAAATCCAGAGAAAGCTTTGCCTGTCTGGATGTTCACATGCATTTCTTCTTATCACAAACCTGAGTCGGAGCTACTCAGAAAAATGGCAAAATGAACCAGATGCCAGGGTCTAGTTTTGTCCGTCTTTTGCAAAAGTTTTGGTGTTTTTTTCAATCACTGAAAACATTTTCCAAAAATCTCCCCCACTTCTTCATCTATGAAAATTATCTCATCTGTTGCTGACTGATGCTTTCTTATCCCTATTTTGAATACTACAGCATTTTTGGAATCATTTAGTTTTTGCAACCTTTTCAGATTTTTTGTCCAAAATTTTTTTTTCTTTTTCCTATTACCGTAATCTGAAGGGTTATGGTAGATTTTCTGTAACCAAAAATGTATGATACTCAATAATGTGTTTTTTAAAAAAGCGAGTTGACATCTACATGCTTTCATGAAAGCTGACACTGAGAACTGTTATTCTTGGAAACCTGCCTGTCCATGTTTCCTCTCTAGTTGGCATTCATAAATGTGTTTCTCTTTGTCTCTCTCCCTCTCCTATTCTTTTTTTCTTCTCACTAATAGGAAGGGGACAAGCAATTAATCAGAGAAACAGCCACGCACCAGCTCAACCCAGAGCGCTATGTTCACAATTTTAAAGATTTGTCTAATTTCTCAGGATCTATAAACATTTCCTATCGCTACCTAGCTGGCACGCCTTTGCCAAGGAAAAGTAAGTAACTGCAATCTGAATGTTATGAAATGAGGTAATTTAAAAATTGGTGGAATCCATATAGTCCCTGTAGTGTTTCTAGGCAAGAGGGGCTGAGTTAAGCAGTGACAATCTCAGAGACTTAGTGGGACAGTTCTCTCTCTCTCCACAGGTAGTTCCCAGGCAGCTGCTAGTTCAGCCCTAGAAGTGACTGCCCCACAGCCTGGCAATCTTCTGACCAAATGCCTGACTTGTAGCCATCCTGCAGGCAGCTCCTGGATGGTCTGTGTTGTGAGAACATATTTTTGTGGATCTCCCTCCAGGCCACAGGGAGATGATTTAGAAAGCAGGAACAAGGTACATGCTGGTGGTACTCTGTAACCACCCTCCGAGATCATACTGGCAGCCTCTGTCTGCATAACCAGTAAATCCAATCTAAGGTATGCTTGGGATCATGTAGATAACACCCTGCAGGTCCCATGTTCTACCAGTCCAGCAGCTGTGGATGGATGTCCTTGTTCCCTTACTGTAGTATTGAGGGAGGTGAATTGTGCTGTTATTGGGATAGTAAAGGAGGATTCTTCTTGCAGCCATCTGTAAATGGACTATCTAGTTATTCTGACTTCAGGCAGGGTTCAAGACTTTCATCTTGAAGTGAAATATGGCCATACCTAACTTTTAGACAGGTGTCCTTTGGGTTCCAAATCAATCATTTCACAAACATAAACAAGGCTCAGAAGTCTAAGCACAGAAGTTAAATAAAATCGTCTGTGAGTTGTTGATCTTTATAGAAAGCTATAAAGTTTTTTCAAATTAGAGATGAGAAATTTGGGGCTCTGTAGGCAGCATAAATGGCTTCTGGGGGTTGTACTTCACTGTACAACTGCATTTTCAGCAGACTTAAGCCTTGAGGGAAACTCTGAACCACTTTATCAGAGCAGCCTTTTACAAACTACAATATTTCAAGAAAGTTGGGGTAGGTTCAACTAAAGTAGGCACTGCCAACTATAGTCTTAATTTTTTTAGAAATGGAGTTAGAAAAATGGAAATATATTAGCAAATATCTGAAAAAAATTATTTGGACTGCTGGTAAAAACGCAATGGCAGTGACTCCAAAACAGCAGAGATGAAAATTCTTCCCTTATAATTCATACGCATATCTCTCTAGAAAGATGTAACAGCCATAAAAATTATTTATACAAGCACAGGTATGCAGTAGTAAGTTCTTTTCTACTTTGAAAGAATATCTAAATTACATCTTGCAAGAGGGAATTCCCTGTAAAATGCTCAATGAGTCCTGAAAAAGGGTTAGAAGAACTATCAGCATGGAAAAATTGGACAAATTCAGTTAAAAATGAACATGCAGAAAAAATTAGCCACACATTCATAAAACTATAAAGTTAATTGTAAGTGTAACTAGTGCAGAGTGCTTAAAATGATGAAAGTTTGGCAGTTAATCTATAGCTCACATTTTTGTGCTGCATTTCATAGTTCCTTGCTTTAAAAATATTGTGTGAATCATATCTCATAATCCCCTTTCTTTCAGCAGATTTTACAGCCTTGTCATTGTCTATGTGGTTTCCGCTGCCAGGCATATACGTGTATATTGATTTGGCTTTTGTCTACTACATGCCATTCCTTGCAGTTAACAAGTGAATGTTTAATGCAACAGTGTCCATATGTGTATTTGCTCACCATATGATTCTTTCATGAAAAGGCAATAAATGCCCTTTGATGCATGTAGCTTAAATGCACATACCAAATTTTGCATCTTCACCATTCAAAAGGTTTATGTAATACAATCACAGCTCTGGAGGACAGCTTGGTGGCAAAATGGTTTCCAATATCAGATACTCAGGTTTTGTTTTAATTGTCTTTTGTACAGGGTATCTTACAATTGGGCTATCCTCTGTGAAACGGAAAAAGGGAAACTACTTGCTTGAGACCATCAAGTCCATATTTGAGCAGTCAAGTTATGAGGAACTCAAAGAAATTGCAGTGGTAGTGCAGCTGGCAGATTTTGACTCAGCCTGGTGTGAAGGGATGGTCCAGGATATTTCACAGAAATTTGCACATCACATAATTGCGGGCAGATTAATGGTTATTCACGTCCCTGAGGAGTATTATCCTGTACTGGATGGCCTCAAGAGGAATTACAATGACCCAGAGGACCGTGTGAAGTTTCGATCCAAGCAAAATGTAGATTATGCTTTCCTTCTTAACTTTTGTGCCAATCTTTCTGACTATTATGTGATGCTGGAAGATGATGTTCGTTGCTCAAAGAATTTTTTGACTGCTGTTAAGAAAGTAATTACCTCACGAGAAGGATCCTACTGGGTGACTTTGGAGTTCTCCAAACTGGGATATATTGGAAAGCTTTACCATTCCCATGACCTCCCACGTCTGGCCCATTTTTTGTTGATGTTCTACCAAGAAATGCCTTGTGACTGGCTGCTCATCCACTTTCGTGGGCTGTTAGCTCAAAAGGAGGTGATACGTTTTAAGCCGTCTCTGTTCCAGCACATGGGATACTACTCATCTTACAAAGGAGCTGAAAACAAGCTAAAGGATGATGATTTTGAAGAGGAATCATTTGATATTCCTGACAACCCACCTGCAAACTTGCACACCAACATGAATGTATTTGAAAACTATGAGGCAAGCAAGGCTTACAGCAGCATTGACGAGTACTTCTGGGGCAAAGCTCCTTCTACTGGAGACTTCTATGGAATTGTATTTGAAAAACCCATTAAAATCAGTAAAATTAAAGTTGTCACTGGAACTGAAGACCGGCAAAATGACATTTTGCATCATGGTGCCCTGGAAGTAGGAGAAAAGATTGCAGGGAGTAAAAAAGGGAGACAATGTACTACCTACTTGAGACTAGGGGAATTCAAAAATGGGAATTTTGAAATAACTGATGTAGAGCACAAAGTTCTGTTTGATATTAACTGCATGAGAATACTTGTTACCAAAAGTCAAAAAGAATGGCTGATCATTAGGAGCATTAGTGTCTGGACTTCTCAAACACCAAATCAATAAAGCAAAGCCACGTAAGAATGTACAGAGTACATACAATCCGCTGGGTCCCATCTGGTGCCATTCCCCAGGAAAAAAAAAAAAAAGAAAAAAAAAAAAAGACATTTCCAACTCTTCACTAGAGACACAGGAAAACTGGGGAAATCACAAAACAATCAAAGCAATTTATTTTTTACTAGTTTGGCCAGGCAATATACAAACACTTATTTGTTGAAAATTTTGAATTTTCTAAGAAATGAAAAGTTCTCAAACCACTCTACAGATCTTGAACCCCTTTTTTATCATTTCTCTGTAAGAAAGATCTTCTTAACTAAACAGACAAAACATCCTGTAATTACCAAAAGATATAAAGCTATGACCAATATTTTGTGAAAAGAAATTGGATTGTACCTTACGCACATACAAATTTAAAATGCTGTGTTAGTATGCATTTGTACAATAGTTGATGATGTGTTTCTTTTAAAGGCAGTTGTGACAAGGAAATCTGTTCTGAAACTGGCAGTTTCATTCTGAGCACTGTAAGAAAATAGTGTGGCTAATCATTGCAGCTTCTGTTCAAAAAAGGAATGTATGTAAAAATTATAAATCTGACATGACAACTATGTAAAAAATAGATAATTGCATCACTTACTCTGTCTCAACAAATATCCTTTGTTCTTTTTCCTGGGTCTTTTCACCGAAACAAGCACTACTTGAATTCTGTATTACTTAGGGGACTAATTTACACTCCTTATTTGAACAAAATGCCTCACAGTAAGCAAGCATTCTGCTTGAGTACAGATGTCGCTATCAAACCCAAGCACCTCAAAAGCAGCACTGTTCTCTTAGGCATCTTAACAGATTGCAGCTTCAACATTTTCTGTTCCTTCACAATATACAGAACTCCCTGTGAGAAATTTGTACATAGCTGAATACTATACTGTTGCAGCACAAACTAGTAGGCTGCAACAAGGCTTTACCAGTGGTCATATTCTACTGTCTGTGCTGTATCGCCTTCCTCCAGAGGTCAGACCACACTGCTCCTCCCCTATCTAACCCCTTCTCCTGCAATCCTCAGGGCTATTTAACCACTTAACAGGAACAGCTACAGCTGCACATCGTCCATATCAATCAACCCACTTCCTCTGAGGCAAGACCACAGCTGCATGTTATCAATGCCAATCAAACCACTGCCTTCATTCCTCTACACTATACCATGCTTTCTAAGGACTGTTGTACCTTCCATATTTACCTGTCCAGTTCATGTTATTCCCTGTGAGCTTATTTTGCCTGGGTGTAGCCAGCAGAAAAGTTCCCTCAGTCCTCATGACTTTGGTGTCAGCTCCGGGGCTTTTAGTGTATCACACTGGGAGGCTGTATGGCTATATCATAGAATCGTTTAGGTTGGAAAAGACCTTTGAGATCTCAAGTCCAATCGTTGACCCAGGACTGCCAAGACCACCACTAAACCATGTCCCTAAACACTGCATTCATGAGTTCTTTAAACACCTCTGTGGATGGAGATTGTACCACCTCCCTGGGCAGCTTGTTCCTATGCTTGGCCACCCTTTCAGTGAAGAAGGTTTTCCCAATATCCAATCTAAACCTCCTTTGGTGCAATTTGAGGCCACTTCCTCTTGCCCTATCGCTAGTGGTCTGGGAGAAGAAACCTGCCCCCACCTGGCTACAACCTCCTTTCAGGCAGCTGTAGAGAGCAATAAGGTGTGTCGTAGTCCGTGTCCCGCCCCCCCCCCCCCCCCCCCCCCCCCCGCCTCCTCCAGAATAAACAACCCCAGTTCTTGCTGCTCCTCATAACAGTTGTGCTCCAGTGCTCCAGACCCTTCACCAGCGTCATTGCCCTTGTCTGGACACGCTCCAGCACCTCTTCATCCCTATTGAAGTGAGGGGCCCAAAACTGAACAAAGTATTCGAGGTGCAGCTTCACCAGTGCCCAGCAGAAGGGGACAACCACTTCCCTTGTCCAGACATTTGAATCAGCAGAATCTGAGGGGTTTTCCTCTAAGTAATTGTCCAGACTCTCTCAGCAGACACACAAAGAAATCCATGAGTATCAAGTGTGACACAGATGAACACTGTATTGTCAATCTCATGAATACTGTGATTACCACCTAATTGCTTGTAAGGGTTTTAGTTAAACCTGGAAGGCAAGGATTAAATTTAAGGAATGCCTGAACTGACCAAGAGTGAAATAACTACTGTACTCAGCACATCCAAACTTAACATGGCTATTTCAGAAGTGTAAATTGTTTAAAACTCTACACAAAACAGCAATGCAATTGCTTTTCCTGGTTCATAAATCCTGATAAATTCAGGTCCAGATTTGGCAAATCCCCCAGTACAGAGGTAAACTACATTTTAAAACAAATCTTCTGATACATGCTTCTACACAATTCAGAAAATCATCCTCTTCTCAAAGGAAGTATTTGTTTCCTTGTTCCTTAATAAATACCTAAATCTCTGTTCTTCATATACATATCTTCAGTAAAATAGATTAAAAGCGGCATATATGTTCAGTCTGAAAAGGAAAATAATACCATTTTAAAAAATGAAAAATATGTGCTAATCTCAAATGTTTATAAATATTTATGAAGGGCTTGCTTTTTAACAGTGATCTTCCATGATTATCAAATAATTAGCTGATAATTAGTCAATAGACAACATCATTTTTTTCGATTTTTTTAATGAACTGTCAATCTAGTATTTTTCCTTTCCTTGATCATTAACTGCTACCACCAAAGCAAACATAACTAGGTTAACCAAGAACATTACCTTTACTTTTATTCAGAAATGTGGTATGTCCAAACCAATCTTCTAAATTAGAGTGGAAAATATAGTCAATCCCAAGGTTTAAACTGTTCTTGTAATCAAAACCATACACAATGTGAATGGCTACTACAAATTAAATGCTCTTAACATAAGCCTGAAGCAATTCAAATGGCATTTTTTAATTAGGAGCTGATCAAAAATGCTTTCCTTTTTAAAACAACAGTAGTAATGCGTCTCATCTTTGATACCATGGCTTAGCAGTGAGAACTGTCATCTGGCTGTTACCAGTCTGACAGGGTCAAACCCACAAATGCCAAGTCAATGACCTCAATGGAAACTTTGCTTGGGTGTGGGTAGTGGTATGTGCTGGGAATGAGAGGCATGCACCACTCTTGCTGTTGAATTTGTGTTGGTTTGGCAAAAATAAACAACAATGCATTTATTCCAGTAGAGGCAAGAACAATGTGCTTTGAGTAAGTGTTTTGAACACTCAGTGCATATGTCCCAGCTCCTCCTTCACAGAATGCATGTTTTATCCAACTAATTCACATGAAAAAGTTGCCAAATTTGGTGGAGAAAAAAAAAACAAAACAGAAAATCAATGATAACTGGTTTTCAGACATATGTGCTAAGAAAAGCGATTGCCTTCTGAAAGGGAAATATTTAATCAGACGTATATGTTTAGTAATACTTCTCAAAGGCTGAATTTTCTGTTTGTCACTGATGAAGCAAAAGATTAGCAGAGTCACAAAACACTGTTCATGGGTGTATACAGTTGGTTCTGTTGGTGTGTATTTCTTGGGTTCATTTGTGAATTGAACATCAATGTTTTCATACTGAAGTACTAATATTGAAAATATTACACTGTGGTCTGCACACTGATGGATCTATTCTTCACTAACATACATGTATTGTTCCTATTGGCACTGTCTGGGAATCCTCATTGTATAATGTCCGTGGGTGTTTTTTCTTTTCTTAACTAAAAGCCAGTTTGTCTTCTATCTTTCTTCACACAGTGCAATCCCTCTGACACAGGGAATTCTTACAAAGCAAAATACTACTCACTGTGAATTAAAATAACTGAGTCCTTAGTTTAGTGCAGAATACACGCACCCAGAAGACAGTAATTTTCAGGCAAAAGAGTTTTAGAATATTTACTGTAAGTACTATGGTAAAGGTGATTCACTAAGGTGCTATATAAATGTGTTATTTTTAGATCAATGTTCTAACATGATGCTCTGTTTACTCTCTGCTCAGTATTCTCTTGTGTTAGACACCAATGTTTTTGCTTTTATAAAAGGAATCTGGGAACTTGTTCATTACTGAATTATTAAAAGTCAAATAAAACTGCAAACTATGACACCTTAGAAAATATTTCATCCTGGAAAACGAAGGGGGAAAAAACCAAACATGGTTAACCATCGTAAAAACTGCAGATGCAGTCAGCTTTCATTGTGAGGCATTTCAGAGATTCTGATGGAAATAATAGATCTTACTACTCTCATGTTACATTTGCAGTTCTGTTAGGCTACATTTCAGTAAGTATTAAATTATGACTAGTAATGCAGATCATGTATCATGAGCTCAAGCAGTGTCGTATCCTCAAATGGTACAGTATAATCTTTTGCAAAACACAAGCAGAAAATACAGATGTATTAGAATGAAAACAAAGTAAGAGATTTTGATGTCATATTCTATATACAAAGACAAATGAATTGAAATGTCTCCATCACTCCATCAGCTTTTCAGATAAAGTAGAAATAGGGGCTTAATCCTTGCTCTTCTCTCCTTGGTTCTTAGAGAAGAAAACTACAAAATTTCTACTCCCTTCAGTGGAAGCAGGATTGAGCTATATATCATAAAAACCTGAAAGTGTTGATTTTGTAAAATAATTATTTTTTTATATAAACAAATATTTGTCTTATCCTTTCCATCTTAGTTTTAGCCATCCTGGAAGGCTGGAATTTATATAGTCTCCAAGCAGATGTGTTTTGGTATCTCTGGATGGCTTTTTCCAAGTACTTGCCTCTTTTTCTAGTTTTGTCACAGCAAATACATTCTGTGTCACCTAGGCATTCATGCCCTTTAGTAGCACAGTCGGGCATGTTGACTACGGCTAGATTGCTGCTTCTGTTGCGAATGGAGAGAAAGAGGAGCACCTTCACAGCTATGAGTCATCTCAGCATCTCCACTATGGTGGTAGGCTATGCAAGTGGTTTGGCCTGAACATTCATTTCCTAGATAATTAGAGATACAGGAGATCTGTTTCTTTTGCATGATTACATATAATACATTTAAATCTATATAAAAGCATATGATACACATGAACTTTTACAGATAATTTCCTAGCAGCAGCACCACTCTTTACAGCAGGGATGTTCAGTATCTTCTTCATACATACTGTCCTGCAACTGCAATGAAAATAATTTGGTCACCTTTAAAATAAGGAATGGAATGTTCACCTTGACTCTAAAGCATTATTTATTCTATCTTAGTTCAATAAGAATAAAGAAAGATTAATTTCAATAACATTTCCATAATAGTAGTTTGTTGTTTAAATGGCATACAATTGAATTGGCATCTGGACAGATACTATGCTATTTTTCAACCACATTCCTAGATGTTTTTCAACGGTCATACTACTTACCAGGTATTCTCAAATAAAATTCCACATTGTCCTGACAGGTCTAAAAAGGCTCTTAAAACTCCACGTAGAACTTGAAAGTACTTTAAGTAGAGTTATATTGCTAATTAAACCTTTTGCCAGACATTTGCGGAACTTATGCAAGAGTTTCACATCTAATAAGAAAAGCTGAACATCAAAAGCTGATGTTCATTTCCTCCATCCAGCTGGTTAAATAGCTGTCTTCCCTTTTTCTTGCTGTTTATTCATTAACATCAGTTTTGCTTTTGCCAGTTCAGGAAAACCTGCCTGGCAGCCATGGAAATCTGAGGCTGTGAATTCTCAGAGGTGCTGTGACTGTAACTTCATGAAATGTTCCCATTTCTTAACATACACATACCACTGTTTTGAAAACCAGTACAAGCGGTGTTCAGTTTCTTGGGCTCTCCCTTGGTGTTACTAGAGTGGATTTTCATCCTAGATAACTGCATCAAGCAAAGGCATTAAAACAGACATTGCCAGGTAAAAAAACCTGCTATGCAAAAGACCTAATTTTAATTTTTAAAACCAGGTTCAAAGGTTTCTTTGTGAGCAGGCTTCATCTATCCTGCACAATTTAAATAGAAAAGATGAAAATACCATGATCAAAAGAACAGGTTAAATAAATGTTATGTGCATATGTTTCTGCAGTATGATTGCACTTAAAATAACATCATTTAAGGGTGGCTGTTTGTCAGAGTAACATCATTGTATTAACACTTTACAGCAAAAGAGAGCCCATGATGGCCCCTAAAATGGCTCCTTTTTTTGCTGTTTCAATAAAAATAATACATTCAGCATTCAGGAGCATTGCCTAGGGCATGCACACTGATGAGGCACACAAAGAACAATATTGGCTGTCTGTCCAGCCTGCTGTACTGCAGCACTGGAATGCTTATGTCTACAAGAGCGGGGGTGGAAATGCAACAAGGAGCAGTTACTATCCTTGCTACAGTACCTGTAATATTTTTCAAAATAAATGTAAGATATGAAAAAACCCTTTGGCTTAATGCCCTTCTCTTTAACCACAGTACTATTCAGTTTTCTTTTATCTGTAGATACCACCTTTTCATTTACTTAACTTGGGCCAAAAGTGCATATAACCCTAGAGGAAAAGCATACTTTAAAGGAAATTTGACAATGAATTATTGTATACTTTGCTTTCCCAAATGTGTGTTCACCTGGTTCTCATAAGCTGGATTTAGAGTTCCTGCTCAAACTGAAGTCTAGAGCTGCAATTGAAAATGTTCTGGTATTTTTTTTCCTTAGTATACCTTGCACCACTAAGGGCAGCAATCTTAATGCATAAATTAAACCCTTACACCAACATTTACTGCTACTGAAAGTCCCTCAAAGACTTTGCAGCATCTTTGTGCAAACCTACTTTCATCAGTATTTTAAATATTCTGACAGAGTGGGGACCTGGTGCACCAGCGGCTTTGCTCCACACTGCCTTCTGCTTCTGCCCCACCAGGTATTAGTGGCTGGTGGGAGGTGGTTACACAGAGCCTTCAGCTGGCCCTTAAATCAGACTTTTTTTCTTTTTTTTCCCACATTTCCTTCCCAACAGAAAACAATCCTTCTAGCCATTATTTGTAGAGCTATCACGTTTTAGTGCAGCAAGTTTTCAAATAGCAAAGTAATAAAAATATTAACAAAAGGAAAAAAAACCAGAAAAAAATCTTTTAGTTCTAACCTTTCCCAAATTAGTTAGTAACAATAGGTCAGATCCAGTAACAAATTAGGAGACGTGTCTCTTTTTTTTTCCATTAGAATTAGCTTTCTTTTTTGCTTTTTATTTCACATTTGTTAGTTGTAGTGGCAACTAAAACTGAAAAACAACAGCAAACCTTTCCCATCCTTACTTCCCAGTTTGCATATATTTAGAATTTTTTAATATTTACCCACATGGAAACATCTACCATCTGGTGAGCATACTTTGGTCAGATGCTCTGCTCCCAGTAGTCAGGACATCTTGGAAAAAATCCTAGTTCTTAAAAAAGAAAACAGATCTTTGTCTGTGCCAGGATAGTTTGTGGACCAGATGCTTATCTGAATTACTTTGGTGCAAATAACTACTTCCACTACTAGTTGAAAAACAAAAGCTAAACCTATTTTTTCCCCCTCTTTATTTTATTTTCTTCAGTTTAATGCTGTAGTTAAATAGACCAAGATGACTAAAATAGCCTCAGAATCCTTTTAAGGGGAACAGGATCTTTACTTTAAATCAGAGTAAGAAATCAGAGACTTAAATTCCCTTCCTTCTCAGAAAAGCAAGTGCTAAAAGAGATTTCCCAAGAATTTGAATCTTTGCATCTCAGGAACCTGGAATAGAACCTCCTTCCTCCTTCCTCATCTTGGTATGCACTATGGAAAAGCACCTTTCTTCAAACAATCTTTACTCCAAAGAATAAAAATCATATTTTCATAAATGGGATGTGCATCTACTAGGACTCTCGTGAGAGCTTTTCCTGCTTGTCTCACACGTCTAAAATGCTGCGTTCAGTAGCTTAACTACTTTCATTGCACTTGTGTTCATAGACCCAGTTTTCAGGTTGTGGTCTTTAATGACATAAAATTTCACAATCAGGAATTATTTCTGTTCTCCCTGTTTGCTTCACTTCACTAAAGTTTTCAGACAAAAATGTGAGACACAAAGAAACAATTAGGAAAAATGTTTATAGCCTTCAGCAGAATTGTTCGGTTTTTATCCCTTTTGTTGGAAAACAGATCTTTTCTCCCATATGGCCCCTCAGAACAGTTTTTGGCACTCAGACTGCTATTTGCAACATATTCCTAAGTGCTAATGCACCTTTTTTTCTCCCCTCAGCTGCTTCTTTTAGTTTTCTGTTATGTCTAAGCAATCACTGTCTGTTATGAACCTGAGGTGTTTTTTTTCAGGGTTCCCCCCCCCCCCCCCCCCCCCCCCCCCCTTTTTTGGCTGTACTGGAATCCAGATGAGGACATGCTAACAGCTCCTCTTTGGAGGTGGTTGTTTTTTTGTTGTTGGGGTGGTTTTTTGTCAGAATGGGAATTATTTGTAAGGAACAATTCATCTGGTAAATTGACATTGAGTTTTCTTTTTTTCCTACTACAAAAGAAAGGATGCAGAAAGAAGTGAGGCTAAACTACCAGAGCAAAAACTGAAGGACATTTTTCCTTTGGAATGTCCTGCCATGCTTTGTTAGTGAGCATGTAGGGTGGCACACCGGATTACGTCTGAACAGGCAAAGCAGAGAAATTACTTTTAACTTAAACTAGTCCTTGAGCCTGAAGGTTAACAGTTCCACAGCTGCTAAGAGGAATCAAATGTAAGAGGGGGACAGTCACTAACAGAGAAAAGGATAACTCAGATGTTTCTAGTGCTCCAAAAATATTCTGTACTTTAAAATATTTCAAACTTAATCCAAAACCCACTGAAATTAAAAGGAGTGTATGCTTTCATTTCAACAGGTCTTTGATCACACCCTAATTTGGGAATTATCTCTAATAATTAAACTAGTCTTAGTGCTGGCATTTTGAGACAACAGCCATGAAAACAAAGCACTGTTGTTATTGATGTTTTTTTAAGAAATTCTATTCAGAGTTATGTAAATTTTAACTAAAATCAGTTACCACCATTTCCCCTAAGCTGAAAATATGGTTTTGTGGTCCTGCCCCACTTCTGTTCCTGTCTTTCCACCACCTCCCTGCACTGTCCTCGTACAAGTACCCAGCGAGTCAGATGATAGTGAATCAAAGAAAGGAATCAAATACGGATTATAACCAAGCAAGAAATAAAAAATGTATTGCCAGTTCAGTTACCATTCAGTTACCATTTGGCTATATCTGCATTCGTGCTGGCATAGCTGAGGGATTAGAGCTAATATGAAATAAGATAGTGTGTAGTTACTGACTAAGCAGTTGTCTCTAGCCCCTGAGATATTTATAATCCCTTTCCTTTAGTGTTTGTGTTACACATATAATAATGTCCTTATTGTTTCATATCTAAAGACATAAAAACAATAAATCAAGAGAGAAAAAGAAAAATGTGTTAATCCAAGTACATGAAATAAAGCAGATAAATACTATGAGTTACCAAGAGCATACAGTAAAACTATATTACAGCCATGAGCTGGGCCCAGGTCTCCATGTCTTCTCATTTTTCAGCTGCAAGTATTTTGTTTAGATTTTTCATCTTCTTTGAACTTTTATGATTTTACATAAAATGTAATCTTGTGACCATAAGAAAATCTCCCCCAAAATACTCATCACCTATTAGATTATGTATTTTATAAAGCAATTCCTGTAAATAAATTCTCTTCAAATCCCTTCACATCTCCTGCTACATTTTTGCTAACTACTGCTGTAGACAAGCATCATCCACACTGTAAAATCATACTGATTTAAGAACTTCAGCTTGACATGCATAAATTAGGACTTGTTTGAATACCTGGTATGGATTTTAAGTCTCCGTAGCCAAAGAGGGGAATGCTGTTGCTAGCAGACTAGTAAAGACAGCTGAGTATAAACCAGGAGCTTTATGAATGGGTTAAAAAAATTAAAATCAGAAAACCTAAAAATCATCTTCTGGTTGTATTTTAAAAAAATCTCCCAATTAGACTTTATAAGTCTATCGATTATTTCCAAAATTCATAAGTAGATTCGTATTTAAATACATATTAAAGGCATAAACATAAAAAACATGCATGGCATGTTATTGATAATTGTCAATACAGTGTTTGAGGTTGCAGAGAACAGGTATAGCACTGTAGGACCTTGGAGTTGTCCTAGTTTCTGTTTAAATGTCTACTTTCATGTATCCCACACTTCCCACCACTGTGTGAAGTTTCCTGCTCCACCCAAGATACTCAAGAGTGTGAGCAGAAGACGATTGTGGAGGCAAACTTTGTTGCCAGTAAACAAGCTTCATAGTGAGAGAATGCGAAGTCATGGCAGTGTGGAAGGAATGTTGTGGGAAAACACAGAGATGATTGGGGTTTTTTGGCATAGTTGTAAACCTAAGGGTAGAAAACAGAGGACTAATTAAATTAAGTCTTGTACAATTTTCTAATGTAATTTCCACAATAATTTTATTTTTTTAAGATTGAAAAGGACATTTGGAATTGCATAGTTCTGTAAAATAACTCCAATTTTCTGTCTGCAAGATTAACAGGAGTGTTTGCCTTTAAAAATAATAGTATCAGAAAAATTTACGGGATGCAGAGAGATTGTAAGGCTGGAATGGATAAAACTACATCAATCCTTTCCATTTCATAGAGGGCTGGACACAAAAGTTATGACCTTTAGCAAAGCAATTTAAAAAAAATGACAAGGGTGGGAAAAAAGCTTCTAGTGCAGCCAGGCCCATTGGGAGGCAAGTAGAGACTGAGAGATCTCAGAAAGCCGTAGCATAGATCAGTATCAGATGGATTCAGGAAGGCAGGAGAGAACAGAGAAAATAGAGATTAAGAGTACGAGCTGATAAAATTTACACTCCCATGAATAATTTTCTCTGAGCTGTCATATAAAGAAGCTAATTATTCAGGCAAAATGATATTTCCTTTTTTTTTTTTCAGTTTAATTTTTTTAGATTTCTTTTTATAGTGCTAGAATAGAAAATAGTGAATTCTAATGGGACCTATGAAATTAAGTTTGGATACACCAAATGTCTCATAGTATTACATGCAGCTTTTCAGTGCAAAGACTGTGTTCTGAGTTATGTGCATCTTAAAAGATCTAAAGCTGAGTTTGGCTCAGAAGATACTTCCAAATGAACCGTGTCTGTATGGGTGTGATCAGTTTATGCAATTTATTTGATTATACAGTCTCGGGTTTTTTTAATTAAGAAATTTTTTTAATGTCTGTTCCGGGTTACTCACAATACCTCACATTGGCAATTCTGCTTGTTTTAAATTAAAAATTAAGAAAATCAAAGAAAAGGAAAAGAAAAATAGCCTAACCTTTCAGAATCTTCAAATTAATTTAACCTTGATTCTGGTCAATAAATGGGAAAAGTTTGTAATTGTTCTTGGACAGAATTCATCCTCATAAATATTGATGTTCAGTGCCATTTTAGACTTTCTTTGGTATCAGAGACAGCTGAAATCCAGGGTTGATCAATAGGGTATGGGAACTTAGGTAATAAACAGCCTTCAGAAGCGTCAACTGGTGGCCAAGTATTACTGTTATCCTTCACGATAAAAAAACACAATAAAACTCAGCATTAAAGCAACCTAAGGCTGAGGCATCTGGTTTAAGATAGCCAGTGTAGCAGATTCTATAGTCATCAGAGAGCTGCTGTCTCCAGAAAGCTGTTCATTGCATCCTAGGTTAAGTGGCAAGGAGAGTTGGCAGCCTCTCAGGGTACTTCCCTCACAAGAGGCTGTGATCAGACTTGGATGACTAGCTTAGCCAAGACTTCGAGTGTTGAGTGGACTGACTGAATGACACATATGCTATGATTTTGTCTGTTAGTTCAATTTCACACACACACCTCCACCCAAAAGAGTACTCAAACTGGTGCTTCAAACTGAAGCTGCTTTTCTCTATACTTTTTCTGAAAAACAAAAAGAGCAATACTTACTTCCAGTTGCTGTTTTACTAATTTCATCACTGTACAAAAACTTGAGGATTGGTGTGAAAGACTGTCCACTCTACTGTAACATCTTATGCTTGGCATTTATTTTACAGACACTAATATTTTGCCCTAATCATTTCAACATGTGTTTCTGCAAGGAACACTACGTTGACTAATTAATGTTCTATGTTATTAAACTCACTTTTCTTAATAACTTACTTCTATGTTCTAAGAATTGTCTAAATATTAAAGAAGCTTGTCTGCGTTAAAAAAGGGGGGAAAAAAAAGAAAAAATGGTTGTACTGGTCTCACAAATTAAGTATAAAGCTTTTAAACATCTTTTAGTTCCATTGAGTTAAGCATATTCACCAGTAGTAAAATCTGTGAGTCAGAGGTGTATGTATTTAGTGTGAATATCAAGCTGCTGAATGCATAAAAGCTTGATTCCAAGATGGTTAAAGCTTCCTACCGCAGAAAACTAGAGTGTCTAATCCCAACAACAGGAGCTTGTCAATAACAGCACCCAACGCGTTGCCGTCCCACAGCTCACACACCGCTGCCTTGCCCAAACCCTCTGAGCCTCACCCAGCGCTCCTCACAGGGCATGTGCTGGAGTCTGCAGCGGCTCACAGGGAGGGAAAATATTCACCATTTTGGGCTAGTGTTCAGCTTTCGAATTTTTGTTGGTTCCTTCCCCCCCCTTTGTTATTTGGAACACGGATACCACCTACTGGCCATACGTTTTTTTGTAAAATTCTCTGAAAAATAGCCTCTTCTGCTCAGTGGTACTTACTCCTTTCCTATTGATTAAAACAACCTAATTTTGTACCTTTCCTGTCATTTCATACCATTGTGGGCATGTGGATTTGAACAATGATATTTTTTCTTTACATATATAATATGTAAAGACCAAAGAATTGAGACATATTGTGCAGGAGGCCAGCTGTTCTTGCTTCAGCATATAGCTTTATTGATGCAAGTATGCATTCATATATAATTAACAGCTTGAGTTCTCCACTATTGGACAGGAATGGTGTCCAGAATTGTAATCTTTCCTAACAGAAATGTGAAAGAGTGCTTTTACCTCTCTCTGATTTAAGGACAAAGGGAACAACAAAGTCTTCCTACTTGTGATTTTCAGCTCAGATGTCTGACCCCTTCCTCACACTTTCTGTCTCTGCAGCAGCAGTAGGGCATGCCCATACTCTTCAGCCTTCATTTCCCACTTCGTGTAGGAGTAGCAAGGGTCCACAGAGGGACTGTGAAGTCCAGTAATGCCAGGAGGAGCGTGATCCAGGTTGTGTTAGGAGAAACTCAGCAGTCGCTCTTCTCTTTCCTCACCCAGCACAATCATACCACCCACTCCTTAAACATCTACATGAAATACTGCTGATCCTTTCCAGCCTCATTTCTAAGGCCAAATATCTGAAATTTCCCATTTACATGCCTTTTTCCTGCTCATCCAGTAAAACCAAGCCTCACAGATGCCACATGTATCTTCACGCCCAAAGGCCCAGCCTCCCTTCCTTGCCACAAGCCTACTGATGCCATTTTCCTGGACTCACACCAACCTCCCTCTGCTACAGCTGATTCTTTCTAGCTCATGTCCTCCATTGCCCCCCAGATTGCTTCCGTTTCTCACAGAATTGAATTTACCTGTGCAGAAAATCTGGAATCGGCTCTGTTTTGAGCCTAAAACATTTCATACAGTAAATATGGAGAGAAATTAATTAAATGGAAAAAAAATCAAGAGGTATTTTAAATGGCATTTTTAAGGTATTTTACAGAGAAAAATTACTGGATACTATGGGTGATATTTAATCTGGTGGAGAAAATCATAATAAACAAAGAGTTACAAATTAACACTTGACAAATTCTAACTGGCACTGTTGATTTCTAATTTTCATCAGTTAGGACAATTAGTCTTTGGAAAAGATGATCAAAGATAGGAGTGAGACTATTTGTCTTTCTGAAGTCTTCAAATAGGAACTGGAAAATTAGCTTTACCTTTGATTAAATTCTTGTCTCCCTTGTAGAGGAAAGCAGAATTGGTGTTTCATTCTTTGCATATTTCTTACAATTCTCTGAACTTTATTGACTGATAGAAAATGTCTGAGCACCAATTTAGTGGTCTGGACTGCAAACCTCAGACCTTTCCTACTACAAGTCTAAAAAGCAAATAATATATTGAGAAGTTTAACACAGACAGGAAAATAAAAACAGCTTTTGTACACTGCTACTGAAATATATCATATAGAACCTCTTTTTCTAAACACAAGGTTCGGTTCAGGCTACCATACTTGCAAACAGATTGGACAAAGCTCAAAGGACCTATGGTATTGTCTTCAGAAAATCAGAAAGATTGGGTATTCAGACAAGGCAATAGGTAGTTAAAGGATGTGACATTAATTAGTAAAATAAGTTTTTGTAACCTTTACTCAAGTCATATAACCAACTAGAAAATCCAGAATTTGGGGTGGAGTGGTGGTGTTTGTAGGGGTTTTTTTCAATAAAATTGGTAGATTTGCTAGGTGTGTTTACTAATTTTGTCACCTTAAGCAGGGGAAAACTAAACCTTTGGCAAAAGCCAGGATAAATAAAATCACCTTCTTGGCAGTGAAAAAGGAGACTGCAGACTGATCCTGCACTTCCTTCAGGCAAAGAACAGAGTGGAAGTTTCTGTAATTTTTATCAAATAAATGTTTATTTAACCAGAGCAATATTCCATGCCGTTTAGCATCATAGTCAGCAATTAAAAGGGAAAAGGGAGGTTTTAACCCTCTCGTGCTCAGGAATTGGTTGGGCATTGGTCTACCCACGGAAGGTGGCGAGTGATTGTCTTTGCATCACTCATTTTGTTTTCTCTTCTTCCACTTATCCTTCACTTATTGAACTTTTTCTTATCAATACTTTGACCCTAAGGTTTTCTTGCTTTTACTTGTCCTTTCCTCTTCCCCCATGCCAGTGCAGGGAGGAATGAGCGAACAGCTCTGTGGTGCTTAGCTGCCTATCAGAATTAAACCGCAACTCATGCAAAGAACTGAAAAAGTCATACAATAATTTAAAAAGTATTGTGGGTTGTACAAGAATCTCATTTAGCAAGAAAGCAGTTTTCTGAAGAAGCAATCAGCCGCCCAGTAGTGTAACAGAAATTTAGGTAATGGAGCAATGTAATATAACCATGTCACATTAGTTTTAAAAAGAAAACAGGACTCATTAAAAAAGCAGACTATTTGTCCAAAAAAAAGCCCTTAAAAGCAGATAACAATGGTGCCAGTTTTCATTATTTGAAAGGTTAACATAATTATAGGTTGCAAAAAAAAAATTAAAGCCACCCTGCTTACAAATATCCAAGAAGTATTCATGTTACAAGACAATTAACTTGTGAAACTCATTGCCATGTGATGAAAAGGAATGAACAGTTGCTTACAAAATGGGCAATATTAGGTATAACAAAGCCATTCAATATTATTACAAGTATGACAGACATATTCCTTGCTTTCATAAATATGTGTGGCATTAAAATGGTACAAATTTCTGAGTCATTTTAGCTGCACATTCCACTGGATGTAGGTTTCCCATTTTCTCTTCAGCAATATAGATTAAACCAGATCCTCTATTCCCAGTGGAATTGGTTCCTCTGTCCCACATGCCTAGGTGCACTATGAAAATGATACCTACTTTATATAGTAGAATCAAAATATTTTGCAGTATCTTGTATCAGCATGATATCAGCAGATATATTAAACAATTCTGGTGTGCATTTAGCTTTAGGAACATCCTTAAGCCCCTTAAAAGTAAATCCTTTAAAATTAAATAACTGAAGGAAATAAGATTAATAAAGCAGTGCAGAAACTACATGTTTTAAAGTCATTTGGTACACTGAAGCCTCAGGGGCCCATTGAAATCAATCAGTACTAGGAAACCAAAGCTTCCCAATTAGCAAGACAGGCTAACTGCTCAAAAGCTTTGTCTTTCTCTGTACTTCCACCAGATGGTGGCATACTACAAAAAAACACTCGTGAAGACTTTTTCCACTCTACCTAAAAAGCAAGAGAAATTCTTCATTACTAAAGTAACTTTCCTTCTGGTCTGTTCATCACCTTTTCAGATGTCAGCTTTCTCTTCAACAGACTGAAAATGAGAGATATTCAGTTATTTTTTAAATAAAATATTTTAATGCATTTTTAGCAGTGATTCCTGACTACATTGGTTTTGTCTCTTTCTTCTTAGCTGAGTTTACTAGTTGTATTTTGCTCTCTGTCTCACCTGTAATACTGGTGTACCTTTCTGGTGGCTTATGCGTAAGGTCCAGGGCACTCCAAAGTACTTAAAAAGTATTTAGATATCATGATATAACTCCTGAATTTTCTGAATGCTTTGACATCAGCCTAAGATTTACCTTGGCTTAAAGATGGGTCTTGGATTCAACACAGGAAAAATCCCACTGATTCTGAAAAAAATACCCCAGCTAACAGGTGAACGTGTGCATAAAGCCACATCAGCATCCCCAGCACCTTCTAGAACTTCAGTAACTCAGTAGAAACAGTGAATTTTGAAGCTCTTACAGGATATGGGCTTTTCTTGCAAGAGCCATGGATATTGGTGGCAGGGGGTGGTGTGATTCATGATATTTCAGGATTTATTCTTGGTAATTAATACTCTTATGCTTCATCTCCAAGTATTGTTGTTTTGAATTAGAATCTGTGTACGTTGACATTTAAGTGCTTACAAGTAAAAAATTATATTAAGTGTTCCTATTTCAAACCTTTGTATTCTCATCTGAGAACACAGTGATTTTTCTTCTATTGGGAAACTGTTATTTCATCATCTGAACTGAATAGAAGCTGTATGTTGCTGGTTTTAACAAAACAAAAACTTAAAAGGCAAAATTTAATGCTGTTGTCTATGCTTTATTCACTGTGTCTCTCCAGGCACCGTCTTGTTATGCATTCACAAGTAAAAGGGTCCAACTTGCTAATCCTTAGTTCCAAAGGCTGAGCTTGGGGCCCCTGGGAATACAATGCTTAACACAAGTCCTGACACTCCACCCTAAGCTATATGGATGTGAAAAGTAGTCTTCAAGCCTGAAACAGCACTGTTTTCTAATTATCCTCTGTTCATGTGCAAGTTAAAGTCTCAAAAGCTAAATGCAATTAAAACACACATTCTACCCTTTGGTTCCAAACATGAAGCAGCCCAAACTCCTACCTCTGTCATTTGTACTCCTCTGAATTAATCTTTGCTATGTTGACTGCCACCTCCTCATCTACCTGCTCATGGGTAACGCGGACCATCGCCAGACCCCTGATCATGAACAGCAGCAGCTCATCATCTGACCTCTTACTCTGGGTTACAAATTGACTAGCATGACATGGGTACGAGCTGAACAGGCAGCACCATCTACAAAAGCTTCTTGTATTGCCAGTAATCTCCTCAGGTCCACAGTAGGAACGGATCTACCTCACCCAAAAAAAAGAAGATGAAGGGAAAATGCATGGGTTTGTCTGTTAGAAGTGTTCTCCATGGGCTGGGAAATTGATGGAGCACAAGAGTCATGGTAACTTTTGTAATTTACTCATAGCTATATTTATACCTGAAAATGGGTCTGAAACATTGTTAGTGCAGGGAATTTGATCAAAAGCCTATCAATAACTTTCAAGTGGCAGTTTATGGTCTACACACTGCCTCAGTTTATAGGTGCTCAGCTTGAAATAGTCTTTAAAAAGAAAAAAGGCAGCATGCAGAAAGTACCATTTTCTAAAGAGCAATCTTGATTAACATGGTACAAATCAGTCATGCAGAGCTATTAGCAACTTTAGAAAAATTGATTCCTTTCTTTACAACAGGTCAAATAGCGTATGGGTGCAATTATAAGGTCTGAGACACTGTGTTGCTTACTCAGTTGCTGTAAAAAAAGGAATAGAACATTATCCTTACAGTCTCTCTCTTCTTTCCTTCTTGCCTTCTCTTTCTGCCCAGAATATTCACCAACTCATTACTGTCTCCCTTTTTGTTGAAGAATTAAGAGAGAGTACACAGCTGATAACAACATATTCAAAAATGCTGGCATACAGATGCAAATTTTGTAGCTTCAGTCTCCAGTTCCAAAATTAAATCAAATCCTGAACTTTTTATTGATAATGTATAAAATCTGATTTTAAAATCGACAGTAATCACAAACACATTTGAAAGGAAAATTATGATTGGCAACCCCAAATTTCAATAACACATTTTTTGCAAGTAAGAGAATTAGAAATCTAAAATTGATTTCTCTTAGACTCATGATTCATTTAGGAACAATGGATAATCTGTAAAAGGAAAAGGAAAGCAATATTCATGCCACTGATAGCAAAGTTAAAGAAGGGCAAGCAGTTTGTACAGATAGATCACTCAAAGTACACAAACCAGCACATTCACAAATACTTATTGAATCAAATATATTGCAAATATTGCAATATATGCACTATTCTGTCACATACTGTGTCAGCTTCCCTTTCAGAGAAAGTTTTCAAGCTTTTCTGTCATTTTCTTCAATGACAAAAATTTCCAAACTGACATATACAAATAAGTTGTTCTTAATCTCTCTGGGGCCATAGCAGTTTCACAGAACATATCCTTTGAGACAAAACTTTAAGTGTTTTTCCCACACTGCAACTTTTTTCCAACACTTCCTTATGTAAGTTGTCTTTGAGGCTTTCTTTAGCTGCAGATACATAACACACTCATAGCCACATGCTAACATTTTCTTTCAGCTCTGAGAATCTAATCTTTAATTCAATAAATATAAACTTACTGCTAAAATTCTATCTTATGTCCATTTTATCTGAAAAGTTATTTCTCTTACTAATTTGGAAATTGAAATTACCAAATATTTCATAAACCTTTGATAGTTCTCTCAAACATTCACTTTATTCATATCTCACATGACACTGGAAAAATACTTAGTGTGAGACCAAACACCAGGACCAGTAAGATGATGACTACTTCAAACCTTGCTTTACCCTTTCTCACCTTTGTTTCAGGGAACTAGTTCTTTTGCCGGCTCATATTTTTCATCCAATGATGATCATTGTGTAGAGGGAACTTCCATGACCCTGTATAGGCTCAAACCAAGATTCACCTCACATCTTTGTAACACTGGAAGATGGAAGATGGCGTGTCTAGTCCGAGGTAGATTGTTTACAGATAGATGACTACTGATGCAGGATTTCTCCCCTAAAGCACCTCTGTCTTCATGAGGCATGAAGGAATTCTGCATAACTAGCTTAGACCTTGATATCTGACTTTCAGATGGTTACAGCTACACGAGATAAATTCCACATGAAGTCTCTACTTGCCAGCCTAAAATTGTGAAGGATTGAACTCTGTGACCTGGGTGGTGTCTTCTACTCTTACTGCCTCCTGTGTTACTTCACATCAAATTTCATGCACTTTCAACTCTGTAGTAACTCTACTTTTACAATCCATTCAACATTCAGGATGCTTTGAAGGGATTACATAGGAAACTCTGTAGTACTGATCTCCTGTAATTTAGAATGGGCCAAGTTTCTAGAGATCAGTTAAAAAAAAAAAAAAAAGTAAGTGCAGTAGGATACCCGTGCATCAGTTACCGTTCTCAGAAAACAAGATTAGACTCTGGCTTGTGTAGTTCCACCTTCTGCTGCTGACTGGGTGCTACATGAATGGGCCAACTGAAATACTCGTTCTCACATGTTTGATTTCTGCAGTCCCAGGAGGACAAGTAAAAGCCTGCTGTTTCTTATTCTTGGAAGAGGACAGACATAAGCTTGTTGTATTCAGTGTCAGAAAGGAAGCAATTTTAAAGGATGGCAACACCTTTTTGGAGAAGTTTACATTATGGTATGGTATGGTGTGGTATGGTATGGTATGGTATGGTATGGTATGGTATGGTACGGTATGGTACGGTATGGTACGGTATGGTATGGTATGGTACGGTATGGTATGGTATGGTATGGTATGGTATGGTATGGTATGGTATGGTATGGTATGGTATGGTATGGTATGGTATGGTAAGTGGGGAGCAACACGATATCTGTCTCTGCCCCTTTTCTTCATTTACCTTTGATAGCAAGTATTTGTTCCATTTTTAGTTTGTCACTTATGCTATTTTATCCAATCATCATTTCCAGCTTCCATCAGGCTGCCCTCCTATCACCTTTGTAATACCTGAGGTTTTTTCGTATGTCTACTGCTGTCTTAGAAGACTGAGGCTTCTCTGTCAACCACATCTTTTGCTCTTCTCCCACTCCGAATCATGTGTTCAGTTCAAGTCTGGTGTGACCATACAGGACACAGAATTGATTTTGTGAATGTTGGAAGGTGACCATCAGGATACCTGGTCATCCACACTACCCAGCTGTGCAGCTCACACCTACACTAGATGAGACCAGCTGTGGGTCATCATTTTGGCCAGCTCTGCTAACGCACAGCAAAAATTATGAAACTATTGGTACTTTTTTATACACAAAACAAGCACAGACATTCATTTTTTGGTGAGAAAAATCAACATCCCCGTGAAGATCTTCTTGTGATGAGATACATCTTGACAGATATGGCAGAAGACATTATGCACAGTGTCTTCATATACAACTGTGTGCTTATGTACCTATATATTAGCAAAAGAAATATTGTCCATTTATTTGACCTTTCCCCTGTTTCCCCAAACCCTTTCAACTGGTCGTACAAAACTGTACTGGTTTAGTAAGCTTTAGCTTTCTGTATTATCAGCCTCAATGAATATCTATAACAGTGACTCTGAGCAATCCTTTCTCATTCACACCTGTTGCCAACCACATTTTCTTGGTAAAAGTTTAGCTAAGGAAGATGAGTCAGGGAGACTTTCAGTATACTCCAAGGGACAGATGCACTTCTAGCAGAAAAGCACTGAAATGCTTAAGTGAACAAGAAATCAGGTTTACAAGCACCATGCTTCAGATATTTTAACACTCACTCTATCTAAATAAAGACTTGACTTTTCACAGTAAATGTCAGCTCCTTCTTTCACATTAAGACATTCCTTGGAAAGTGGTGCAAATAGTACATCATGTTTCTTCACACACTACTGAAAGCTGTTAATAAAGTATCAAAAATGTTTTAGCACAGCATATCTTCTTTTCCTTCTGCCTTGTTGAATGCTCAGAAAAGATCTTATTTATAATCTATATCCATCCAGGTCACAGAAACATGGATTTCCGGACCAGGTCAGAGAACCACACGTCGAAGCAGGCTGTCTGATTTGCCACAATTACACTAGATACATGAAGAAAATCTAATTTTTTCAAAGACCGGTTCCAGATTACTTTCTTTAAAAGAATATAAATCTCTGGAGTTTCTCTCTAAACTTTTATCTGTGAAGCTTATCTGAAAAAAGCTACAGTTCCCAATGCTATTCCTTGATCTTACACTGAAGAAGATTCACAGACATTCAGATGTTTCTCATAGGTTTTTTATCTCCCAAGGGACATGAGAACACAGGGTTCACAAATGTAGGCTTACAGATGTTTTTTGTATGAAGTCTAATATTAACAGTCCTGGATCATTTCAGTTGCTGGATACAGTGAGTGGGTTCTCAGAGATATTTTACTGATCTTTTTCTGTGTCATTAACATTCAATGGAAACCTGGTTTAGAGTGCTGGCCATGCATAAATCATCCAAGTCTGAACCCTGAAGACTTGCACATTTTGTTCAAGTGAAGGAAATGGGATTTTCTGCAGCCACCTACCCTTATGTGATCTTACTTGATCCTTCCAATTATAAGAGCATTCTATCTGAACCAGAGCAACAAACCAAAGCCCTGTAAGCAAAATAGAATGGACTAAGAATGGAAATACAGAGGAAAAAAAAAGAACAAAACAACCAGAGAAAAAAGCATTATGAAAAATTGAATTTGTTAATTTCAAGTTAACTTAGTCTATGGGCAGCAACACTTCAGTCAAGCTTTTATTACCTGGGCATAGTTTGTATTAGAACAGTGCATGGATCTCTTCACTGTCCTAAAAAACAGAAAAGTATTTAAAAAAGATATTCCTTAGACTGTTCAAAGAGTAATTTCCTTACTTTACTTTAGTAATAAGTACTTAAATAGAAAGAAGAAAGTGGGAAACAGATCACATTTAAACCCTCTAAAGAAAGGTGAATTTTCCCTGAAGCATAATCTTCTCTATGCTAGTATTAGTGTCAGATGTTCGTGTCAGACGTTCATGTTAAGATGCTAGGTTTACGTATTTCTAGCATTCAATCTTATTACCATGGAAAAAACATAAAACCCGAGGTGTTGCCACATGCAGTCATAAGCAATAATGAAGCCTATAGAAAATTACTTTCTATTTTCTTAGTTCAAAGTGCTTTTGTGGAATAGGGAATTACTTTCAAGTCTTTCTGTCTGTCTTGCTCCTTTTTGGGGTGTAAAGGATGTAAAGAGATGACTAGCTGAGTGTTTTTTCTGAAAAGGAATGCTTTTTTGTTACACTTCCTAAAGATTATTAGAGCTTGAATGATACAGAGGATTGAGTCAGGCTTCTGGGTAAGCTCCACGCCAACATCCAAAGCAATAGATGTGAATTCTGAAGCTGTAGATACTGGCCTAAACAATATATACTTCTTATACTACTATGATACAAAGGAAAAATAACAGATCTATATTTAAGAGCTAGTGGAAAGAAAACTAGCATGTATAATTACAGACTAATACAATTTTAGTAGAATTTCAGGTTTTCAATGTAAAATTTAATTGGATTCATGTAAAATGGGATAAAATTCAGTTCATATGTGACTATTTTTCTCCAGTAACTTTTTTTAACACATGGTAAATGTACTGTATCTAATCTATTTTTAGTTCACTAATATGTGATTCAGCCATATTAGGGAACTTGCTAAGTTGACCAAAGTAAACAAAGGCACAAGAATTTGAATTAAGACAAGGAACTAGTGCTATGGTGGATAACAATGAGCAGATCAGAGATGAAAAATATCAAGGGACAGTAATAATTAAATTCCTAAAGATTCACTGGTTTTTTTAATACTTTCCTAAATTGTATAAATGGTTTCAGCAGAATGAAAAAAAAAAAACCAAAACCAACAAAACCAAACAGGGAAAAGAATATAGAGAAGATAAGCAGTGTATGGTTTATCAATGTATACACACCTACAAATGCAAGTTTCTCATAAACTTTCAAGAACGAAAGGAGCTTCTGCTCTATCATAAGGCCTTCTCCTTGGAGCTAAGTCTTCTGTCCTTTTTCATAGCCTTAAAATGTCTTTCTTGCCTCCTGCATGGATTCCACAATGTCTCCTAATTCCAAGACCAGTGTGAGAAAATGGTGCTAATTTTCTTGAGACAGAGATTCAAACCACAAGCCTTCTCAAACCTGGGCAGATTGGTATTGATAACCCCAAACTATTAACAGCAATCTGTGTTTCTGCCCTGCTTAGCACTGGTATTCCTGCCTCTACACAGTTTACTGAACAGTTGAACTGACTGATTTGTGTCATTTCTGACCCTTGTCACCCACCCTCTCCTTTTTCTGATCAGCTTGCTTTTGTTGTTCCTGTTTCAGCTTAAAAACTCTGTTTGAAACCTCTCAGTGTCAAGCTGTTTTTCTTGATTCAAGGGAAGTGTCGGGAAGGGAGGCCAGATGGTTGCCCTTACTATCCTCTGCTGGGAACGCCTCTTGGTTTCAGAATATCCTGTATCTTCTAGTTCATACAGCCTATGTACTCTTTAGTCCTCAAGTAACACTAACCTAGCAAGACTCAACTCAGTACTAGATTCCTTTTGCTTCTTTCTCCCTGACTTTTGCCTCCCTTTCTCTCTCCCTTCCTCCAAACACCTACGACCTGTGCCTCAGCCAGCTCTCATGTTCGTTGGCTGGATCCAGACAGAAGGAATACCCAGTTAACATCTCATGAAGTCCCTTATCTGTCTGTATTTGGTTTCCCATTTTCTTATTCCCTTACAGCCCCTTTCATTTCAACTCTCTAACACAGAAATCTTTAAAACCACAAAGGTAAAGACGAGGTGCGTGATTTTTATTAAAAAAAAAAAAGGAATAAATTATAGCATTCATAACTCCCTCATTCTCCACAGACAACGTCTTGAATAGTAACTCTTAACTCCACTGTAATGAAAAAACTGCCTTCAGTAAATTGAAACTTTTGAGGAGAATGGAAATATTCACCAAGGATTTTGGCTTCAAAAGCAGCTGCAATCTTAGTACTTCAGTGCCTTCTGCATACTAAAGACAATCATTTAGAAATTTGTGTTATTATTGTCTATTTCTGCAGCAAACAGCAAAAGTACCATGGTACCATAGTATTCTGCAGTTACATATCCTGGTAAGTTAGACTTTACTTGCTGTAAAATTCAGAACAATTTGAATAAACTCTTAATTCGTGGGTACATACACATATACCTTTGCTCTATGTAGCATTATCTCAACTCCTTTTTTAACAGAACAAAAGGCATGTTGTCTTTTCCAAACAGCTCTTTATTTAAAAGATCATTAAATAATATAACAAAACACAACAACTGCAGTATATGGATTATACAAGTACTCTAAGGATTTTGTAGTACACAAATATAACAAAGATATTGCATTCATGCAAGAATTATTCAGTAAAGTATTTCTAAGACCTTCTATATACCTGCTATAAAATATGAAATCCTGGGGGCGGGGAGTGTGTGTGTGTGTGTGTGGAAATTCTTTGAGGAGGAAGAGGATTGTTTAAGCATAGGGATTATTCATTGAATCAGCTAAATTGGTTTTGCATCTGAATAAAAGGCTTTACAATATTAGGTTCCAGGAACAGTTGTCTTCAAATATGTACAAACAATATGGTTTTGAAAAAAATTTTGGATGAACGACACCATTTATTCCAGACAAAATGATTCCTAAGTCATATTTCTCTGTGACAACTTTCTTTAATATAATAATGCACAATATAACACATAATAATTATTTTTATTATTATTTTATTGATTTTTTTGTGTACACATTTATTTTAGACCTTGAGTTAAATATGGGGGGGATCTTTAATTCTAAAATATTGGATTACAAAAACCTTTTATATATCTCTTGGATTTTTAAATAATGAATCAGAAAAAGCTGCAATAATGATATCAAGATTGTCTTTTAGGATGTTTCCAGTTTATCCTCAAGATTAGATTCACTAATGTACAAACCCAGCAGCTTTTCATTCACATACTGTTAACATTTCGCTGAGCATCTTTGACACTACAACTGGAGAGAGGTCCTCAGGCTGCTGGTAGTCATTTGTGAAAGCAATGTATCACCTATCTGAGAAACCCCTTATGTACACGTAGAAGAAACACAACCTGCAAGGTTCCTACAACTGAACTTCAAGACTAAAATAGAAAATTATTCCAGACTAATACTGTACTTAAACTTTTGAGACAAAACAGGTTTGTCCCACTGGGAGCTCAAACAGACAAATGCTTTTCTTTGGTAATTCACATCCAGTTATGTATAGTCCCATCTTTTCCTTCTGTTTGAGGGTATGTGAGGAGTCTCCTGAGAGAACAGCTGTACACTCTCATCTATGTGGAATAAGCAAGCCTTAGCTGGGCAACTAACAGCTCCTGAAGGCTTTATGTTTCTTAATTACTGACACCTCTCCAAAAGTTCTGGGTGTCTCCCATGCCATTTCCCTGTATTGCCACCTCAGAGGACTCATCTGGCCAGCCAAAGCTTGCCTGCTAATGAGGTACCACAAAGACCTTTCTAGTCCACTGTCTGATTGTTGGGTCTCTCAGAGCCATCCAAGTATCCTGGATCTGAGAGGTTTTGAAAGCTGATCATCAGCGTTGTGCTTTTGTGTGTGTCTTAGTGTGAGACCTGCTGGATTCAAGAGATTAGAAGAGAATGCCAATTTTCAGTAGCAATGAATAAAAACAAGTATGTTTTCGCTCTTCTTGTTGACAAAGCTTAAACATATGATTCAGAAGCTCCCTGGCAGTCCAGTAAATGGAGGGAAATAAAAATCATTTGATGTCTATTTATTACATTATTTAGAACTCGAGGCCAGTTAGTTAGTTAGTTAGTTATCAATCTATTTATTTATTTATCGCAGGGTTTTGCAGCCTCATTCATTACTTCTGAATGCTTGAATTTGGTAGCAATGAAAACCTTGTTCCTCAGGTTCCTTGTGAAGATCAGCCCCTCCCTCCACTTACTTTGCTTCCTGGACAGCAAGATATAAGTTCTGACTATCGTTTTGTCACATAAGTCAGTATACTTACTTTGCAGGTTCTCTGTAACTCTTCTTTTATGACTCGCTTCCATCAATCCAATATTGTGGATGTGGAGAACATCAATGATCAGTCTGGAAACGGGGAATTTCAGAAGAACCTGCTCTTCTTTCTACCCACCTACACTCAAGTATTATAGTGGTGACTTGCTTCTTCAATTTGATACTGCATAGTGCAAACTAATAACTGATCTTCAGGCAAACGAATAAATATCAAGATCAAATGATCATGTCTCCATTGTGTGTTAGTTAAGTGGAGGATATGAGGCATAGCCACAATCATACATCACAAAATTAAACTTCTTTTTAACAGCAAACTCCACATTTCATCCACTCTGTTCAAACCACAGCCATTAAACTCTTACCTAAAACATAGGACAAAGTTTAGATTTACAATAGAAAAGACAGAAAACATCAGATCATATAATGTACCACAAGCAAGACTCAATAAAGCTGAAGACTTATTTTGTGACCACATTTAACCTTGGGAACAGAAACTATTATTATTTTATAATGTTTCTTTCAAAGAAAGTAACAAATATATGCTTCAGAAATGATAAAATTATTCATTTCTCGATATTTTACTTTTCTTGTATAGGCTATTTTTAAGTCTATGCACGAAAACAATTAAAAATATTTAAGAACAAACTAAATTTCAGTTACATTTAATTCTACATTAGAAATAACTGAGAGGTTTCTGCAACTGCTCTGTATGACAATATCCAATAGTTTAGGAGTATGAGAAGTAATTAATTTTAAGGTTTCTAAATAATTATTCATCTATGAACTCTGTAAAAACATCAGCAATGGAATATGTAGGAAAAATGTGCTGCTCTGCAGAGAGAGGCAGCAAATCTCTTAGTAATTGCCTTTATAAAACAAA
Organism: Falco peregrinus; assembly: GCF_023634155.1. NCBI lineage: Eukaryota > Metazoa > Chordata > Aves > Falconiformes > Falconidae > Falco > Falco peregrinus. Next base: position 52,071,706 of record NC_073726.1, read on the forward strand.
ATTATCAGTATCAAGAGGCAGCTCTTTAAGCCAAGGTAGCAATCTGAGTAATGGTCTTCAAAACGACATTTTTAAACATAAGGCAATTATGACTTGCAGAAAAAAAGAACAAAACAAAAAGCTGTCTGAATTCACAAATCTTTACATATTGTGAGGGTTTAAACTTCGTTCAGCACCCATTGCTGCTGCAAATACAGATTTGATTTTGCAGGCAATGCACAGCTAGGACCAAGGCAGGTAGCCTGAGGATCCCACTGGAAGAATGTGCAAAACAGAGACAAGTATGCATAAGCCTGCTTTTTTTTTTTCTTTTTTTCTTTTTTCTGCCATCATCCAAAAAGGAGGGCTAAAGAAAGGCTGCAGTTCCACAGCAGTGAGGTCATCAAGAGGTAGCAACAGCTAGAAATGAGAGATTTCAAGAAAATAAGGGTCCCCCAGACATCAAAATATCCCTTAACACTTCACTATATCTGGCTTTATGGCATGGTTTAAGTGTGTTTTCTATCACTTTAATGCTGCTACGTTTGCTTTCACCAATGACCAATAAGCTGAAGTGCCAGCATTGGCTTTTGCATCTTTACTGACCACATTACAATTATGGATGTTGTTTCCTCATCTAGGTAGGATTGTCTCTCACTCTGGATGACAGTCCTCTGGCAGCTCCCTGAACGCCTCCATCAGAGGTGAGGGAACAATTGAGTAAGTTACCTCCTGCTATACTTTAACCTCTGTCTCCTCCAGTGACACACAGTAGCTGATCATGTGTGGATTCACATCGCACTGAAAGGAAATGGGCTATTTTAAGCTGTTTTCAGCCAGTCAGTCTGGCTAACCTGTTAACTCTGCACTGCAAGGAACAAGTACACAGTCATAGGGTAAGTCTCACTTGAGTATGGAGCACTAGATGAGGGTGGAACAGTTCATCATCATCATTTGAGGTCCTCTGACATCATCCTGAATATCTCAATCACATCCAAAATGAAACATGGATGGGTGTTTCTGTTTTGAAGATTTTAATATCCTCTATCAGATAACAGCCACATTTCCTTACCCTACATGTTTTTAAACTCTATATACTCTTAAACTTAACACAAGAGAAAAATATCATGACAACCTGTTTCTTTTTATCTTAAATCCTCTGTGTTCCCCATGAAATAGTGATCTGAAGTTTCTTTTCTTTTTTCCTCATATATCACCAGCAGTGAATTTTGGAACAAACTCTGTTCTGCTCTGTTATTTCAGACCAACATGTAATTTAGAATTTGAAGAGTCCATAATAGGACCAGGGAGTTTGTAGGTTTGTTGGAAAGAGGAGAGTTTCTTAGCCACTTGAGAGCATACTATGTCTCTAGTCTAATTCTATGACAGTTTCATAAAAAAATAAAGGCTATGAGTCTACTAGAACCTTATTTAAGCAAAGCCCTTAAGCGCATTAAGTGTTTAAAACACTGAGACCAAATATGCTTAAGTGCTTTTCTGTATTCAAGTCATAATGATTATTACAGTAATTAGTGTATGCTCAGTTATATCTTGCAAGTGCATGCATTTAGTGGCTTTTGAGTAAATAAACTGTTTAATACCATTTGCAGTGAGAAAAGGAAATATAATTAGCTTTAATATAATGAAAATACATTTTACTGTAAAAAAAAACCCTGTCCCTCCCCATGTAACAAATCTGGTATAACCGTTGGTATAGGTTTTTGGTTTTTTTTTCTGTGCATAACCCTGTATATTTTTAATAATAATTGACAGAAAATCTGACATGTGAGTGCATTTGGGAATTCTCTGAGTGGGTTTGGGTTCTTTTTGACTTGCAATTGGTTGGAACAGCATTGCTTTGAGTAAATACCTCAAACAGAAAACAAGTAGGTTTTCAAAAGCAGTGTCTGTCCCATTTTTTTGCCTCCTGGTCTAACATCCAGGCTTCATGGGTCTTGGACTACCCTCTGACTGTTGTTGTGACCCTCAGCTCTTTCAGACTGTCTTCCTCTAGATTGGAACCCAGGATCTTTGAGATCCCAAGTCTCATGTACACATCACAGACAGAGCTAGAAAATGTCTAAGTTTCAGGTGGCATTTGACTCTTCATTGCTTGAAAACAATTTTTTCCATGTTGGGAGCTTCCCTTTGCATCAGCTTCCAAGTCTGTCTTTACCCCTGAAAACTGCCTGTTGTAATTAAGAATTTGTAGAAGGAGGGAAAGGAAATGCCTTTTAATTTTTAAGTTGAAGATGTTCTAATTCCTCTTTCAAATATTTCTGCCAAGTTTCTCGTAAACTGGGTTAGTATTTTCACTTCAAGAATGACAGCACAAGAGCCTGAATCAGCTTTTATTTTTTGTCTTTATTTTTTTTTTCCTGAGCATTCATAGATTAGGTAAACACTGTAAATTCTTTTACTGATTTAATAAACTGTTTTCCTTATTTAGTCGGTGATACACAAGACTCTGAAGCACATCTGAGATTGCTCTCACTAGCATATCTTGTTAAGTCTCATTTATGCATTGTTTTATTAAATTATGACTCTTCGATGGCAAAGTAGGGTGTCAAGAACTTAACATTCATTTACAAGCAGGCTATTTAAAATATGAATTTTGAAACTGCCATTTAATAGTTAGCTGGTAGTATTCCCCTCCTTCCTTCCTTAGATCAAATCCCTAATAAATTAAACTGGCCAATACATAAAATACTGTGGCAGTCCTGACTAGTGTATTATACAAAAATTTGCAACCATATACATGTTTGAAGTGTTGCATTAAGAAATTGTAAGATTCTCAATAGGGTTTATAGACAATATCAATTTACTTGGTGTATGTTGGTGTGCTTTATAAAATAGGAAAAGACTACAATATTGTTGGAAATATGTTGAAATCTCAGTTTGGTACAATACATCATGCTTAAAAACTAGATTTATTTGCAAATGTATTGGTCCAATTAATCTCAAGTAGGAAAAAATCACAATCAAGAAACAGCAATTGAAAAAAGACACAGTTATGTTATCATCTTGATGATTTTCCATAGTATATTTTCACACAAGTATGATTTTAGATTTAAATAAGATAACCATAATGCACAGTTACCTATAAACTAAATACACATTGTTTTCTTCTGCTTCATCAGTAATATGAACTTCTCTTGAGTATGTATGGTCTTCTAGCTTTGTTCACATGTAGCTGTCGTTTCAGAATATAGGGATTTTTTCTTTTTATTATTTCCTTGTCTTGGCTTGAGTTCTCTAGATCAAAAGCATCTTGCAGAAGTAACTGTAGGATGCAAGAAGAGACACAATATTATCAGCTTTTTTTGGTAATGAAGATTATAAATTCCTAGAAAGTTTTATAAAACTTTAACGTCTGCCACCAAGAAGAACCTTTACCATAATAGTTGCAGGGTTAAAAAAACACAAAAAAGGAAGGTTAAAAAAAAAAAGAAGCCTGAAACTCAAGACACAAAACTAAGATCAGGCTAAAGATGAGATGAATCCTATGGAAGTGTTGTTTAAATTCCACTGAAACAAATGAGAACATTGGTTTTGACTAGAGAGAAAGGCTGGTATGTTCTCCTGGAAGTAAAGCTCAAATTGACTGAAAACTTCCTAATGATTGACACTCTGTAATCACTCATTTAGACTAAACACCTCCTAAAACACCCACTGCTTGCTGGTTTCAGCTTTTAAGCAGTATTTTTATCTGCAACTTCCTACAGCTAAAAAATTTAAATGTGTAACAAATAAATAAAAAATTAAATAAAGCAGAAGAAAGCCAAAATTTTGTCAATCAAAATTTCTTATATAACTGTGTTTTGAGTTTTCCTTGAAGTTTTTGAAGTGTTTTGTTCAGATTTCTCCTTGGTTTATATGTTAAGATTTCATCCAGTCTCTCACAATGTCCTTCCATGGTCAAGTACAGTCTTAATGTCTGGATGAAAGGCATTAAACTGAAAATGTTTTTATACTCACCTCAGTATTTTCCTAAGTAATCAAAATCTGTTACTCAGTTAATTACTTATAATAAATGAGTGCTCATCTAAATTCTATTGAAATGAATGGAAAGACTCTCATGGTTTCAACAGACTTTGGAGTCAATCCTGGATGAATAAGATCACAAGAACTTCTTTCATTACATAAATTATTTCAGACCTTCTTCAATCCTTCTCCCTCTGGCTTTATTCTTTATTCTTTTACTGCATCTTATAAACCTCTGCACTGCATAAGCGTATTCCTAAGCTAAGAGAGGGATTTTTTATTTTTTTTTAATTTCACATGAAGTACTGTTAGGAGTGAAGAGTCCAAATCACCACAAGAGGTGACGCAATTGCAAAGCAAAGAACTGTGATTAAGTTATATGGGCTATTGCATATAGTCAGTTCTATGGTAGCTCCTTTTCAGCAATAAATGTACTGATGGAGAGAGTTCTCAGAAAACTCCGGTTCTCAAAGATGTTGCAACCTTTTGTAAGGACTATCCCAGCTAATATGAAGGACTGAGAATAAGCCTGCAAGTTCAGAGCTGTGATTCAGCAAACAAAAGAGGATCAAGATTCAGCCAGACTGTCCATGAACCTGCGATAGCAGCTGTTGTTTGTTGGAAAGTGGGTAGTGACACCAAGATCTTTTTTCACTACACAAAACAGCTTTTATTGTAATATATAACACAAGTGGATCGTGCCCAGTGTGCCTCTGGGTGATCCCTGCACTGAGACAAATATCACAAATGGACTATAAACAATCGTTATTTAAGAACAGCAATCCTCATACAATTACAATGTCAACTTCCAGGGCCCTCTTTAGGTGTGGGGAAGTGAAAAGCAAGTGAAAACCCTTGCTACCGGTTTCCTAGAAATGGCAAGAAGCCCACAGTACCTGGCAAAATTACATGTACACATGGGCATGTGTCCATGCATTTTGAACCTAGTTTGCCTTATGGCCTTATAAGGGTTTTCAGAAACTGTCTACATTTAGTTATGCCTTAATAAATCTGCAGTAACTTCACATCTGTTAAGCAGATATTAATTTTGTGTTCTGGCATAGAGCTTACGTTCATGTGTTTGGTTCCTTGGAATGTCTACAAAAAGTGAAGAAAGTATGTAGTTAAGAATAGTTCTCATTTATCCATGAGTCGTTACAAAAACCACTCAGCCCATCAGAAGGTACATTAATTCACAACTCTCTCAATAAGAGACATATTAGAGGTGTTAGAGAATATAAAAAAGGGAAGGAAAGCCCAGACAATGTGAAGGGGGTCAAATGCATATGGATTTTAAAACACCACTACAGTCTGAGAGTTTACTAGCAGTTGAAATATGTATTTGTGACTGGTTTACCTCCCAATGCTGAAAGGCTCTGCTGTGGCAAACTTTTTGGAGTTGATACACTGTCAGCATTGCTTCCAAGTTGAAGCCATCCAGAGCAGCAGGAAACTGTCTTCCTGAAACAAGATCATCTTCATCTACCTCTACTGTTTCCCCCACTTGGTTGTTTATGTTGTTGACAAGATTGCAGACATTTAGCAGGGTCGTTTTCCAGTACGGAAGTTTTGCTCTGTTAATCTAAAAATACAAATACCCACTATTTAATATGTTGCAACTTTTGGGGTTTTTTAGTAATAATTTATGACATTCAAACATTTTGGTAGGAACAAGTTTGTGTGTTTGAAGTACTTTTCATCTGCTCAACTTTTAGACAATAATTAGAGAGTGCTGAAATTAGGACAACTCATTCATTAAACACACCGAGTATGCTTCCCCACAGCCTTACCCCCCCGGTAGATATACACAATGAAAAACTAAACTGCTACCAAACCAGAATGGTAGCATTTCATAGTCATTCTGCACAGGTGCAAACAAAAACACAGAAGGAAATTAATATAATATAAGTTCACAGGTGTAAATCAGGACAATGAGTCAAACCCACTAGATAAATTCACAGTACTGGAATCCAAGGTGGATGCCTGTGGTTAACTAGATGCTCCTCCCTAGTTCAGAACAAATACCAGTCATTTCAAAATTCCCTGAGAAAAGGAACAGAGTTCCTGCTTCAGGGCAAGCTGTCTGATGAGGCTGGGTCTGAAGTTATGGAATCTGTAAACCCCAGGACTTCTGGATGCTGGAGAGTCATGAGCCTAGGAGATATGAATCAGAAGTCTAAGGGCTTAGATGAAGATGGAGCAAAGATAAAACGAAGCTGTGTAAAAAACATATTCCTGGTTTGGTAACTGGACTGAAAAACTCAGACCAACTGTATTTCAGTGGCTTACAATGGACTTGTTCAGAGATGTTACAGAAATAGAGAAATTTCACCATGGTTTGTCTCGAATTTTGCTTCCTTCAGTATCTTGCATTATTTAGGAGCTATTTGACTTTTAAACCCTTTTCAAGAATGTTGAGAAATATAGTTTTTACTTTTCTACTGGTACTGTTTTTTCCAAGCAGTTGTGGTAGTAGTCTTCTTTAGTTTTGATTATTGATAGAAAAAAGTAAGTGAAAAACCTAATTCCTACTTCATTCAGTGCTTTTCACGTCTTTGCTGCTTTCTTGGTTCTCCCACCATTAATGATTTCTTTCAAATTGTGTTCCTTTTAGTTGTGAGTATAGAAATCAGTTTCCTTAAACCAGAACTGGTGACACAACAATCTCCAATCAAAAGCCAAACAGCAAATTCCTGTTTATTACTGGCAAGGGCTTCCTTGCTATGCACATTAGGATTACACTTCACCTGTGAACTGAAATGTAGTTGCTTCTTTTCCTGGATGTATGAAGTTAAATATAGGTAATACATTAACACAGACATTGCCTTTTACATAGTGACAGCATTATTTAAGAGTGTGGATGCAGTGCTTGCTTAGCTGAACATTAGGTAGTCACATACTGTTGTTTCTTTAAAGCACCTTCCTAACAAAGGGGCATTGTGTGCAAGATTTATGCATAATCACAACACTTTACTATTTTTTGAGGAAAAATAAAGAAAATGGAGAGCAGTGAGGAAAACAAGAAAAGCCAGCATCACTATTAGCATTAGAAAATACTCCCTTTTGGCCCTAATCATTACTCCAATATACATCTGATATATGCATACCTTTCAAAATTAGAATAATTTAGCCCTTTAATAAAACCACCATGTGTTCTCAGATTCCCCACAGGGCTCAGGGAGGGGGAAAAAAATAGTATTTGGTTTTGAGGCCAAGAATACAAATCTCCGTTTTATTCAGAAGCTTGAAATTGGTTCTGCATTGTTTACTTGGAGCTCATCTGTTGTCCCATCTAGGTGCCCTAATTAGTCTCTCGAATTATTTGAAAAGATGTGAAAGATTCAAAACAAAAATCAACCTCTTTGCAGAACATCTAATTTAATTAACAGAAGTTAAACTAGCAAAAAGAGCAAGTGTCCACTGCGATTTCAAAATTGTCTTTGGTCTGTTTTAAAGTATTAGTGAAATCCAAAAATATGGAGCTTTCCATGACAAACGAGGAGGCTTTTCCAGCGCACTTCTCTCTCCTGGGCATACAAAAGAAATGCGAGCTAACACTACAATAGCTAAATTGCAATTAAGTATAAAATCTAGGGGAAGTGCTACATGAGCAAGTGAGAGTTCTATGTTAAAAAAACCCAAAAATATTCCAGTGGATGGGAACAGAATAGAAAAGGAAAGGACAGGGAAATTTGTTATGTCTTCCTGCATAATTTATAGAATCTTTTTGATCTAAAGTTACTCCTTTATGCTAGCCCAATCCATGTCTATATTTAAAGGAACTTTCCTCTGTATATTAGTAAAATACTTCAATAGCAGACTTCAGTAGGTGAAATTGGGTTTATCTGCTACTTAAAGAGGGGGGGGGGGGGGGGCGGAAATTTTGCCATGCTTTCTGCAAGCATGATTAGTTTGTTAAGGGAGTCTAATTCCATTAATATCACACATATATCACCAGAAAGTATTTTTACTTGGGTACACCTGCTTCGGAATTACACTGCTGCCAGCTCACAGAATGAGACTATAAAGCATCAAGAACTTCAGTCAAAAGTGAAATAATTTTTTTAACTGAACATGCAGCTCTCCAGGTCATGTCCAGTCACTAAATAGAGCAGTCCTGTTACTTTTCTGCTCTACTTCACTATTACAGCAAGCATTATAATCAAACAGCTTTGGCTTATGCGTTATGGGAAATCTCTGAAGTAGTTATCCTAAACAAACACATGAAAAAAAGAGTTTAAGATGACCTTAACCCAAATGTTCAGGTGCATTTCTAATGTGTGATATGTTTTCCACACAGGTCTAAGCAATTATCAGCTACGGTTGCTCAAGACATGTTTTGGAAAACACCTACACAAGAGATCAAGGACTGCCAAGACGGAAATATTTTTTTTTTTTTTTTTAAATCAACTTGAAAAATATCTGGAAATTATCTGAAGAAACAAAAGAGACTGCAGTCTGAATCAGAATTCAGAAGTTATAAGTGCTGAAGTGACTATGATGTATGCATTTCCATTGTTGAACATGCTTCTGAAATAAGACTTAGATATATGGTTCCCCACACCTCATATATCTTGAAAGAGAATTTTAAATCATCTAAGAAACTGAAATGAGGTTGAGAATATTTCCTTCTTTGACAACAGGTTTGTCCTGTGAAAGATTAAAGAGAATCCCAGTTTATATTGCATATGCTATCTTCTTTCCATTTTTGGTTGAATGTATGATACCCCTGATAATCTGTTTAAGATAATTCTTATGTTATAATGCATACCTCACAAATGCTATTATTTTTTTAGAAAAAGTTCAGTTCTCTGCTTTTTATATTCTTGTCTTTCTCCAGTGAAAGTAGATGGAAAACAAATGTATAGCCAAGTAAAACCTAAGGTAATGCAGGATCTCTATGGTTCACTTTCAAAACGGTAGTTGAATTTTGCTCAGAATGTAACTACAGAAATAATAAAAATACTCTCTGTCTTTAAGCAGATATGGCATTGAATTCTGTTGCAGTGGAAGTTCTTCCATGGTGTATACTAATGTAATGTAAATGTAATGAATTTTTATGTCATTACTGAGTCAGGAAGTCAGTAATTCCTAGGCAGCTGTAACCTTGTCTGCTTCTGACAAGGAGGCTAAATTGTCTGGGCACATAGTGTCAGCAATTGGCATCCTAGAACAATAAAAAGCTGGAAGGTACAAGACTTCAGAAAACTGATGTGAGTGAGGATCCCCAAAGGTGGAGTACATTCCAGTGGTAATATATTCTTCAAGGAAAGACTTTTTTTAACACTTTTTTTTTTCTTTAACTAACATGTATTAAACTTGTTTGCGTTCAGGATAGTCTTCATGCAAGTGGGTTTCAGGCAAGCATGTAGGAAGCTGGGAACAGAGCTATCTAGTTGATACAAAAGAAAGACAGCAGATAACTGATGGCATTTGGTGACATTGAAGGTTGTGTTGTCTTACCAGATCTTCCAAATGGCTCTTTGGATTTCATCTTAGAGAAAAGACAAATAAAGCATTTTAGGGACTTGTTTGATGCCTGTATCTTCTTTGAGATGTAACAGCAGGGAAGGGTCATAAACTGTATTAAATGTTGGAGAGAGGTTTTAATAAGGGCAGACATACTTTAAAGATGGAGAGTGATTCAGCATATAGGTGACTTTAAAGAGCAGTTTGAAAAGGGCCAGTAGGCACCAGACAGTAGTCTGTGAAGTCAATAGCATATGGTCACCCTTTCCATAATATTGAATAGACTACTGAATGTTGTAAAAGGTATGTGCTTAAACCCTAGTTGTAGTTTTGATACAATTCTTGCAAGTGCCTACTTAGGAAGATTTTTTTCTGTCAAATACTAGAACCACAAGTGATAATCCACTTTGCTGCATTTTTAGATCTGAGCTTTCATAAATAATTTTTTGCGTATTTCTTTTTCTTTTTTTCCCCCATCTTAATGCTATTTAAATTGTCTGGATTTCTCGTGCTTCTTATTACCAGGTCAGTGTCAAAGAGGGTTAATGCAATTTAACAGTAATTGCCCTTAACTGGAAGCAGATCTCAGGCACAACAGAGGACAGTTATTACACATATCATCCTCAAATTTGTCTCTCACACCAGAACCATACTTCTGTTTTAATGAGTGTTAAAAGCTAGCAGAGGACAACAGAAAAAAAAAAAAAAAAGTCATTTCAGTAATGAATGGAATAATGGTGTGCCTCTTGTAGAAGCATTTATGAACACTTTTTAGTGGTTCCACCATGCCTTACTTTGATGTCAAGAGACAATATATATTGAACTAATGAATTTTAGATGGTGATTTAAGGCAGTATAATGTTACATGCCATAAGGAAACTGAATAGCAAGCTACATGATCTAAAAGAACAAATAAGGGTATCACGGCCAGCATCATTACATTATCAACTGGTGCACTGTATTTGTGCATTTTTAGTTACCTGAGATTGTGCTCTGTGCCGAGGGAGGAAAAGAAGGAAATTAGGTTGACAGTTCCACTAAAGTCAGTAGCAGAAATACCAATAGCTGCAGGGCTTCCTCCCAGGGCATACGGTGCTTTACCACACAGAGAAAGAACTATTTTTGTCAGCCTCCTACATTTAAATTTGTCTCAGGAAAAGAATATCTGTTAAATCTTTCTGTACCTTAGAGAAGCAAGTAGCAAACAGGTTTATTTGGCATCTAAGGTAATTACCGTGCCAGTAAAGAACATGGGAACCAAAGAACTGCCAGACCAGATCAAAACAATGTATTTTCTGGCCTCATTTCTTATTCTTATTCTATTAAAAGGATCCTGTGAAAAAGCTCACATGTAAGTAAATACAGTAAATACAGAAGTGTTCCAGACAGATTTTGTCCTTAAGCTTCAACTAGTCATTGGCTTATTAAATTCTTTGGGGGGGGAAATTTTTCATTTCTCGTTTTATTTTCCATTGAATTTCAGCACCAGTTGAACTTCATTACAGCAAAGAATTAAAACATTCAACTTTAAGCCCATGACACTTGTTTCAGGGTTTGTTCTTTAATATGTTGGTGAAGAAATATTAGACATATATATTTCTTGGATCGTTCATGGAAAATAAGCGTGTTGAGAAAGCGTTTGCCTATCAACTTATTCAACACATATGTGCAACACTTGCTGCTTCACCTTGTCAATATGAGATTGGAACTGAATTTTTGTCTATTTGTATTACATAACATGTACATTGCTCACAGTCTGGCAACTTGTCAAGGAAGTGTCATTTATCAGATTAATATTTTCATGGTCATGTCCCCATGTTCCTGTACTGACACTACGATTAAATTCCTAAACCAAAATCAGCATATGTATTTTCAGGTTTTGCTTTATGACTTTAAGTTCATAAGCACATAGAAAAAGTTCTGCATAAAAATAACACTTACAGGTTTGACTCAAAAGGTTAATTTAGCTTTCATCAGGCATAATCCTATTGGAAACACATTTCCTTATATAAATTTTACATCTCTGCACATAACACAGTTTTGACAGTTTAATGGAAGTACCAGTGTTACGAGTGAGGAGCACTTTCAGTGTGCCACATCAACACCTTAAAATTTCCTTTGAACTGAAAAAAATCTCGCACCAAAGTAATGTCTAGCACTGAACTTTTTGGTCTAGACCATAGGTTATTACTTTGTGCAAAGACTTCTGAGTTTCTAATGAGAATTCATTTGCTCCCTACCTGTCAGCTAAAAGAGGAAAAATAATTACCTTTGATGTGTACATATTGGTCAATAAATCTGCTTCTAATGCTTTCATTTCCTCTTCTGAATCTGTGAACAAACCAGAAACATCTGTTTTTTATTTCATCAGAAATCATGGACATTTCAATTCAGCATAAAGAATTTCGAAATGTGAACTAATTTTGAAAAATAAACAAAACCCAAACTACTTAGACAAAAACACAGCAAAATAATCTAGGACTGTGAAGAGTCTTCAGGTAACAGCAACATTATGATAAAATAGAAACACACCACATTTTTAAAGCATGATCAAGTTTACCAAAGTGAATGAAATGATTCATTGATCTCCATTCTCTGGTAGACAGGCCCACTAATCTACAGCCCTCCCAGTAAACAAACCTGCTGCAATGTTCTTCATTCAAAATCAGTATGATTTTCATAATCTCTATTTGTCACCTCTGATTACTTTGGAAAAAGGTTTTGGATATTTATTTTCAAGGAATATTTATTTAAGCAGCAGCCAAGTATTTAGGTGCATGCCAGTTATGATTACTTTACAAGATTTAGTCTTAATTATTTTTGGCTAAATTAAAAATATTTTTACTGATATGAGGGAACCGAGCTTGAACTGTTTGTGATACAAGCTCTTAACAATGCATACACGAAAAGGAAGCATTCTGACTGAAAGTTCTTAGGATTTTCCTTACTAATTTAATTGACCTTTGATAGCTCAGCAGACTTGCAAAGCCTGTGATTTGGTGCATGGGGTAAAAATACCTGTAGAAAGAGGAAACAGCCACAAATGTTTCTGCTTTGTGCTGAACAGAATCGCAAGGAAGATCTGGTGTATTGAAAAAGTAGCAGCAATCACAGCTCAAGGGTAACATACATACAGAAGTCGGTTAGGTCTTCAGGCAAAACAGAGTTCTACATGGCTTTTAGCTTTTCTGGAATACCACCAGTCTGAAGCCAAACAATACGCTTAACCCAAAATTTATTCCACATTCATATAAGTCATCTCTCACATCTCACTTCCATTAAAATAATCAATGCTGTTGGCATGTAACACCCTGCCACAGAATCTGTGGATAGATTCCGCCTATGCCTTCATTTCAGGGATCATCACCATGTATCACTGCTTTTCACAGAACATGAGACTGTCAGGGATCATTTATAAAAATATGTGCTAATCTGTCATAGATTTCTGCTAGCACAGGAAGCCAACCATTATAATGCTCTTAAAAATCAATCATGTTCAATCTTAATAACAAGATCTCACCACCACCACCACTGTGTTTCTTCTTGGGGAATTCTTCCAAACTATCAATGGTTATTCACCTTCATCTGATTTCAGGCTTAATTTATTTCCAATTACAGATTTATTAATGGTTTGTATCCTTCACTATAAATTATACCTTTCTTTTTGTAATATTTACCCAACTCATGTATTTTTGAGAGCAACCACAGCCCTTCCCACCTTAGATTTTTAGGGTGTGATTACATGGTGATTAGCAAACAATGCAGGATCACTGTGCCTTTTGGACATAAACCAGTCCCCTGGAAATCCCATAAATACTTCACTGAAAGGCTATGCCCAGAGCTATTAGACTCTCATCTATTCTCCTCTCTTGTAATAGCCTTGTATTCCCCAAGTTATCAGAGTGGCCGTCCTCTGTGCCTGATGTGATCTCAAGACAGCACAGCACAGTACAGTTCGGATCAGAAGCCTCTGTACTTAACTACCTTAATGCTTACCATTAGCTACAGGAAGTAGCTGTCCTACACATTTTTTATTTTCTTTGTCTTTCATGGCTGAAAAACTTTAGTATCTCATAAAAAAATGAGGTCAGATAATCTGACCAAGTCTTTTATCTCCTCAGACATTTCCAACAGCTATGCTTCTGTTAAAAGGAGCTTTTAATAGGAAATTCTATTTCCTAAGCTATCACATCTTGTACTGTTGCACTGCTTCTCGTTTCTATTACGCAACTCAGCAAAACCTTCTCTGTTATGCTGATCTTCCTCTGTATTGATGTTCCTGTTCACCTCTGCATTACCAGCACACTACATTCATTCATTCATTCTTACTTTTTGCACTGATGTTGTTACTGAAAATATTAAGACTGGTTTGTAGATCAGTATTACAGCAAGTCACTAGCAACCAATCTCCAACCTAATGACTTCCAGCCCTTTCAGCACTACTGGCTGTCAGTGTTACCTAATCTCTTAACCATTTTACTGTTAGCCAAAGTTCTGCTGGCAGCAAAACATCACCTCAGCTGAATTTCTACAAGTGATAGCAGCAGCTGCTGTGAATGGGTGAGCAGCACACGTGACACAGGGACTGACAGGCAGAGGCCAATTGTATGAGGATCAAGGAGAATGCCAGGTCCTGCACTTGGGTCACAATGACCCCACACAATGCTACAGGCTTGGGGAAGCTGCCTGGTGGAAAAGGGCCTGGGGGTGCTGGCTGACAGCCGGCTGAACATGAGCCAGCAGTGTGCCCAGGTGGCCAAGAAGGCCAACAGCATCCCGGCTTGTATGCAAGACAGTGTGGCCAGCAGGACAAGGGGAGAAACTGTCCCCCTGTACTCAGCATTGGTGAGGCCACACCTTGAATACTGCGTTCAGTTTTGGGCCCCTCACTTAGAAGGCAGACATGGAGGTGCTGGAGCATGTCCAGGGAATGGCAGTGAAGCTGGTGAAGGGTCTGGAGCACAAGTCTTATGAGGAGTGGCTGAGGGAACTGGGATTGTTTAGCCTGGAGAGGAGGAGGCTCAGGTGGGGTGTGGGGTGTGCTTATTGCTCTCTACAACTACCTGAAAGTTGGTTGTAGTGAGGTGGGGGTAAGTCTCTTCTCCCAGATAACTAGTGACAGAACAAAAGGAAATGGCCTCAAGCTATGCCAGGGGAGGTCTACATTCAATATTAGGAAAAAAATCATCACTGAAAGGGTGGTCAAGCATAGGAACAGGCTGTCCAGGGAGGTGGTGGAATCACCATCCTTGGAAGTATTTAAAAACCATGTAGATGCGATGCTTAGGGACATGGTTTAGTGATGGACTTGTCAGTCCTGGGTTAATGCTTGGACTTTATGATCTCAAAGGTATTTTCCAACCTAAATGATTTTATGATTCTAAGATTCTATGACAGCATCATGATTTCTGGTGTCCTGGGTCAATCCAGCTGAGGACAATGAAAGGACTTGTGTCTGGTTAGCACCTGGTTTTTATATTCTATAAAGAATGGAAGATAGCTTCCACACCACGGAGGTTGGAAGACAGCTGCACCTGTGAAGATCGGTAGGTATTAAGGAACTTTTGATTGAGAAGTCTGGAGAACATTATTTAGGAGGTTCATCAAGATTCCTTGAGCGAGGAATAAAGCAGGGTGAGGAGGAGGAGAAGGGAGCACATCCAGATAATTCAGAAGTGAAAGAGACAGATGAAGAATAAAAGCATAAAAAGAGCAGATGCTCAGAAAGCAATGTATAAAAAGTCTGGTTATACATTATTGTTCAAATGAGAGGGAAATTCACACAGTTTGATGTCCTCTTGATTCACTTCTTATTGACAAGAAATATAGCTTCTATTCATATATGCACATTCTACAAGAACAGTTACATTCTACAGGTACACGCTTTCCCCTGAGGGCAAACATTTTCAGAAGAAAATGAAAATGAATGATCACCTTCCTCATGACCTAACTGTTCATGTAAGTTAAAACTGATTTGGCCCTTCCACACAGGCTTCTCCATGTCATTTCTCACTTAAATATAACTTCAGATTTTCAAACAAATAAACCATCATGTCAGTTGCACATACAATTTTGTTTGTGGTTTTTTTATGAGCCTATTCTAATTTCCACTGAGGTTTTTTTACTTTAGTGAGCTGTCATTCAGACTCTGCGAACAGCTGAATTTGAAACTGCCTCACCAAAAATACTAGTCATGTATTTGCTTAAAAAGCTTCAAATATATGGGGAGACAGTAACAGATGTTCAGCCTTGTCACTAAGATCACCACTTCTTTATAATAATATATAGAATGATTATATTCAAATGGTGATAAAATGCAGGTATTATGTGTGTTACATTTCTCTTCTGCAGTGAAACACAAGTAGGAAACTTTCATCTAAAGTGAGAATTAGGAATTCTGAGTCCTCCTGAATACTTAAGTTGAAAAATGAAGCTACTCGAAAATTTACTCCTTTTATGAAGTTAAAAATTAAAGCAATTTGCAAGTTAATTAAGATTGCATTTTGAAGCCTATTCTGCCTCATGTTTCTGTGTGTACACTGGATTAATCACCATCATACCTATCTTTGGTCATAAACATAGGGCATAAATGGCACACACTTAGCTGTGTCGCTTTCCAAAGGATCAGGCATTGTACTTTAATATATGGTTCTTGGGGTTTTAGGTTTCTAAAGCAACTGCTCTTGGAGTAGAAATGCATTTACATTAACCATCGTATCGTGTGATCTGCACCTGATTCAGCATTTTTTTGCCACAATTTCAGATCGGTTGCTAGCATTTTTTTCCCCAGAATACTAAAATTTTATTTCTGTTACTGAAAGTGGCTAAAAAAAGTGGCCACAAAAAGTGGCTGAACTGCACATCAATTCATGCGGATTTGGATTATGGCAGCTATTCACATGAGTTCCAGAAATGACAATTTCTATCACAGTTTGGAAATGCACGGTATTCAACAGATCACACAGGAGGCAGCATAATCAAGCATGGTCTACACCGATGTACATTGCCAGTAACTATTCTGCACGCACGGCCGCGGTGCGGGCGCTGAGGCAGGCACGGTGTGCACAGACGGAGGAAGTTACGGGAGCGGGACAGGACACGGTGCTGGCCAGAGCCCGTTGGCGGGCCAGCTCCGTGGCGCCTACCGGCTACAGCAGAGCCGCGGCAGCCCGAGGCGACCTCACCTCCTTCCTTCCAGCCCGCCTCAAGGGTCCGGGCGCGGCTCGGCGCCTGCCGGCCACAGGCACCTCGGGGAGCGGCGGCGGGCGGTGCGGAGCCCGGCGCTGCGGGGCGCCGGCGGGAGCTTACCTGAGCAGAGGCTGCAGGAGGCCAAGGCCAGCAGCACCACGCACACCAGCTGGGCTCTCATCCTTGCCGCGCCGCCCTCTAGAAAGTAAAGTCCATAAATCCTGGGGAGAGACGGAGAGAGAGAGAGAGAGACAGAGAGAGACCCCGCCGCTCCGCGCCCTCAGCACGCGCGCTGGCGGGCGGCTGCACCAGGCGGGGGACCCGGACCCTTCCTCAACTATATAAGCCACGGGGTGATGTCACGGCGGTGCCGCCATCGCCTCCTGATGAAGCTCCGTCCCTCCTCTCCCCCCCCCCCCCCCCCAGGCTCCGGCTGCCCCCTCCCCACCGCTCCGCGCCCGCCAGCGCTGACGCCACTCACCGCCTGACGCATGCGGAGCCCCGCGGGGCGCGCAGCGAACCCCCGCACCCACCGCCGCGGGGCGCGGGCGGAACGGGCTTCTCCCGAATGGGAACTATCCTCTGAGCTGGAAAAGCCCCGACATATATTTTTTTTATTATTATTATTAAAGAAAAAAAAAGTTACTGCAGTTGCTCGGACCGCTGCCGCGCGCTCTGAGCTGCATCAGGGGCGGGAAACGGCCGCGCCCACGGCCGCGCGCAGCGCTGCGGTCCTGGTGCGGCCGCCGTCCGATGCGCTTAGTGTGTCATCTGTTCTACCTGTCCCTACAGCGAGGGGAAAAACGGGGAGAGACCCGCACACCGGTCACGGGCAGGGGTGTGACACCGCGCAGGGACAGGGGTGTCAAACCGGGGCTGGGCAGGGGGCTCTGGCATCGTGCATGGGCAGGGGTGGTTACATCGGGCACGGGTAGCGGGGCGAGGGGAGGGGAAAGGCTGTGGGAGAGATGGAGAAAGATAACGGGAAGGAAGTCAGTTGTGAGGGATTTTTAATAGATGCGCAAAAGATTGTGATACCCGACTCGGCGAGACTCGCTGTTACTTCTGCGGAGCGCTTGCCGTGAGGCATCAGCTACGGGTGCGAGAGAGTGCACGCTTTTAAGGGGCGCTGCTCCTAACATGTACTTTTCCCGGTTGCTTTTCACAATAGACATCTTTCCTCCACGACCAGCAAAGGACAGGCTCCCTGAGCAGCATCCAGAGCTCCAGACCCAGTAAAGCACGCAGGGCACCCGAAGCGGGAGGCGGCGCGGCGCGGGCGCGGAGCAGCGCGCACTGGCCGGGGCGGAGGGGGGGGGGGCGTCTCTTCATCGCACCCCCTGCCCTCCCTGCGTGCACGGGGACCGGTGTCCGTGCCGGGCTCTCCTGCCTTCTAGATCTCAGCTCCTGAGCTGTAAAAACCGCGGAAATTATCCCAAATGGAGGGTAGAGCAGGGTAATCTTTAACGTATGAGTATATAAATGTCAGCCTCCACCGCGCTACTGCTTTTACTGTGATTTTTTTCTCAGATACAGGCAAATGCTCCATCTGTTGAATGCAGATACTACACTGCGGAACATTTCGATCTCTGTGAATACATTTAAGGACAGATACACATGCCACAGAGAGCAGGAACACACTCCGTGAATGGTGGGTGCTGCTGGCGGAGATGTTCTCTTCGCTGCAGAAAGTTTCCTTTAAAATGCAAAGAGCAGTGAAGGGTGCTGCTTTCCTCCCGTACCCTCTGTGCCTAGCTGTGCGACTGAATAGGTGCCGCAGACACAAAAAACACGCAGAATTTTCAAAATCCTACCACAAGGAACACCTGGTGAGAAAACTTTAGTGAACTGAATGCCTTCTTCCCTGAATCAACTTTAGCAGCACAACAAAATCTGGGTTTGAATGTTGTTTTGGTTTATTAATACATGCAGAAATAAAGTTGTGTGATTCTGCTGGTATTAGCTATTTTAAGATCACGGATTTTTGCATACAGTTGGAAATACATCTTTCTGTCCTACTGAGAGAATTTTAAAACAAACAAGCAAGCAAGCAAATAAAACCCCCCAAACATGTTCATTCATCACACTGTATGGGCTGTTGCTGGTCTGCCAGAAATTTTCAGCTATTGCTCATCTATCTGCCTTAGCACGGAGGTTAGATTAGAAGGCCACTCACACTCCCCTCTAGTCCTATTTTCTATTATTTCCATGATGTAGCAAGACCAATCTGCAGCTGATTTTGCTCTGTGGGTGTTCTGCAGTTCAGAAAGCTCTATGGATGAGAATCGTATTTCATAGATATTTTCTAGTGCCTGCTCTCCGTCACAGGTTTCTTCAATAGTGTAATTGCCCATATTCTTACGTAACTGGAATTTATAGGAATGAAGTTTGTTTTTTTCTTGGGAAGAGAGTAATCGACATTTTTCCTGCCATTAAAATCTGTGATCACCTAATTGTTGCCCCCCCCCCCTTTTTTTTTTAATGCTGAAATACTAATTAGTAGTGATTTCAAGAGGATTAATGTATGGTATGTATGGCCATAATCCTTTTTGTCATTGCTCCATTTTCACCTGTTCTTTTTCTTTTCTACCCCCCTCGCCCCTGCCCCGCCCTCCCCCCACCCCCACCCCCAAAAATGGCAAGGCAGAAACTTCAGTGTTAAAAATCTTCTTTGCTTTCTTATCACGTTGAATGTTCTTGACATATTATCTTCAAGTCCCCTGGATCAGGCACAACTGATTTTGGAGAATTAATGTTTTTTTCTCAGCAGAACTGAACTGTGTTCTGTTTCTCAGATGCTCCTTTACTTACACTTTCTACCTCTTTCCTACATCTGTAGGTTCTATTGCTCCATTAAGAATTGCATACTAGAATTTTAACCCTTTCAACTATTAATTCCCTAAATCACCTTGACTTCCTCAAGTCATCTTCATACCACATTTCTCCTAGTGAGAAATGTGCTCTAGAGAACCTTCTACAAGAAAACCCCTCTATTCACAGATCTGTCCCTCTTTTTCTCTTCTGCTTTCTTTTTAAATATTCTTCAGCCAAAGAAAACATTTAGAACTATTCATCAGTGCCACTCAGCTTCAGAAACTCAGTTTATCTTTACTTTCCCTCAACATACGATTTAAACAGCCTGTCCAGGCCAATAAAACATCTCCATTTGCAAGTGTGAGGCATCTGTAGATCATGAAACAACAAGCAAATGTCAGATTCATGAAAGAACATATACGGGAGCCTCTATTTACTTTGTCAGTGGAACATAAAACTACCATCATAACATATGGATGGCACCAAACACAAAAGCTGTAATCACCAAACAGAAGGAGAAGCCATTCTGCTAATGATCCTGCAGTAGAAGGTACTGGAGACTATAATAAGGAACCCTGGAGGTTCCAGCTAGCAGTCTTCTGCCTAGGGAACAGAAATAAACACAGTGAGAATGAAGGCAATTCAAGCTGTTCAATTGTGTCATTAAATGTATTACTGTCTGAGAATTTTTCGTGGATTTTTAGATTTTTTTATGTTTTTTAGCCAAACCTTGTGGTAGTTACAGAAGTATGGAAACTAGAAGAGGAATGATTCTGGAGGTGGTCAGCAAGATCAAATTTCATATAGCAAACTGGCTCCAGATGCTCACTCACGATCTCAAATTTGAATTTAGTTGTGGTAGTTAAGCTGCTTTGCCCCTACAACAGTCAGGTTATCAGTAGTTTAGGTTAATATGCTGGGCAGAAAACTGGTGACTCCAATTAATTCCGTGTTACGTCAAGGGACAATAAGTCAAACATAGCAGCAGGACAGACAGGGAAGGGTACTCAAAGCACATGTAAAGCATAAAGCATAGTCAGACACTGCAGCTGAATTTCTCAGACATTGTGAGTTCTCAGCTTCTCTTTCTCTGAGCTTAAAATAGGTCTAGGGCTTTTATTCTGTTTAGTCAGGACAGTGATGCTCAAAAAATGATGGCGTATTCGACTGCTGAAAATCCCAGAGATCACCTTGCTGCAGATGATATCAGAAAAAAATTCAAAAGTAAAAAGGAGATGGTGCTTAACACACTGGATTATTCCTAAGTAAGACATTAAGCAACCTCTCTACTTTAAACCCAGTCTCCTTTAGCCATTCTGTGACTTGAATTTTTAGACTTGTGAGATTGTGCATTTTAAGGAACACTTGAGGAGTCAGCTGAAAAATATTCAATATTGCTGTAGAAAAATCCCAAACATATAAGCAACCATATTGTTGCTTATCTTAATATGCAGCAAATCTATGCCACATTTTATAAGGAGCTGCAAATCAGCAGAACCATATATCTTAATATGCAGCAAATCTATGCCACATTTTATAAGGAGCTGCAAATCAGCAGAAATTTCTTGGACATCTAATGAGCTATTTCTTTATGTTTTAAAGTTCCAGAGTCTGAAACTGAAAGTGGCATTCAGTGTAACCTCTACACGAGGTCTACCTGCAGGCAGAGCTTTTCTTCTGGATGCTTTGACATTTCAAACAGCAACATCTCAGTACCCCAGTAGATCATGATTCTCAAATCACAGAAAATTTTAAAGTATCATCTTAGAAGAATGAAGTATCAACTCTTCTCTTGACTTCATTTTTTTCCCCATTAAAGCACAGCCATTACATTTTCAGGACTCTGACATTCTCTAACCCTTCTCATGAAAAAACAGACTCTGTGTTTCCAGTGCTATAAAGCAAATACAACATGTATGCGTCTATACACCTACAGCTAAAACCACCAAATATGTGAGCCTTTTGGTTCTATGTATATGTTACTGTTTTGAAATTGTTTAGGAAAAGTAATTTTCAATAAAAAAGACCATAAGAAGATAATCTTCCCTCCTACTCCTAATTTCTATGTCTTTTTTTTTTCTTTTTCTTTTTTTTTCTTTTACTGGAATCCACCTATGTGAGAAAGCAAACAGTGCAGTTAGAAGTGCCACCACAGTGTGTCATGGGAGTTATGCTTTGGGCACCTCCTCCTTACTTTCACCTCTCAGCAATGCATTCCCAGGCCAGACTGCATCGTTCTGATTACATATTTTCCCCAAATACTTAAGTTAATCAATTTTACATTTCTCTCCAGTGGGCTATGAATATATTAATTTAAGAGTCAGGATATAATAAATACAATGGACATGGGTGAAAAGCCTGATATAACTTTGTGGAAGATTGCATATTCATGTAATCCACTGTTCATCAGAATGATCACACTTTGAAATTCTGTGTTAAACAGATGAAATAGTTACAAGATGCAAAATTACTGTTTTAATAGTGTTACTGTTGGACTGATCAGATACCAATGATTATCCACAATTTCTGAAAGAGCAAAATTAAATTGATCTGAATTCAGAGGGTGACTCTCTTTTCCCCATGATATTCATGTTTTGTCTGCAATTCTTCAGTTTTCCCTGGAACATGGTAACTGAAGGCATGCAGTGTGCACTGTTGTATTGCACTGGTTTAATCATGTCACGTACGTAGGAATTGGACTCTGCACTTTGAAACTCTTTAAATCATTCTATTTTGTCTTTCCTGCCACCTTCACAAGTTTCTTAAATAATTTTGCTGTTTCCTTATACCCAAGAGACAATTTCAGTTTAAGTAGTTATTTATAATCACACAGGCATGAAGAGATTTTTAGTTTAAAATGCTGAGGAGTATTTCTTCTGTGCACAGTAGAGAGGCAACATGTTATTATTACTGTAAATCAGTGAGATTATGCTGAGTTCTTTATCTTGGTCAGATATGGGCTTTTTTCCAGGAGTCCTTAAGAGGTTTCCTAAAAAGCTGCAACCTCTTCTTTTTCTTTTTTTTTTCTTTTTTTTTTTTTTAGTAAAAGTGAGCCTCTAGAATCATGAACAGTCTTCCACAGTTCTTCTACTGCAACATAAGAAAAGCCTAAGAATCACTTCCTTATTTTATAGAAGTGTTTCCCTTACTCAATTTGTTAGTTATTTTTCCTTCTTTAGAAAATTTTATCAAGCAGGGCAGAAGCACTACTTTTAAATTTATTCTTCATATACAAGGTACTTGGTTTGACCATTTATGAGTAGACCATTTAAAAGAACATTTTTAAATCTGATTGGTTTTGATTTAGGAGTAATCCTCAGAAGCAAAATATGAATTCAAAGAGCTGTGGTTTCAGTGCTGTGCCAGCATGCATATTCCAAGTATACACCCCTTCTGTAACTTCCACCCTTTTTACCTATGAGGGATGGAAATCATCTATGTAATTTGCACATCTGTGAACTGAAATTTGCATGCATAGCATTAAGAAATTCCTTGGAGATTGAAAAGCAGACATCCCAATAAAGACAAACAAAGTAGTAATAAGAATACATGTTACAACAGCAAACAGAGGCAACCAATCATTTACAACATAAGCAAAAACATAACTGACAAAAAAGCAAGCAACCTTTCTGAAAAATAAAATAAGGCTTTGCATCTGAAGAATATTTTGCATTTGCATAACACCTTTCAATTTCAGCACTTTACAAACATTGATTAACTATAGCTATGTCTAAACTAGAATACAGCTCATAAATACACACTGCTCAGGGGCGAAAAAAAGTGTTTGTCATCTGTGGCAGCCTGTATCAGCCTTGTTTTTACTGGTAAGGCTTATCACAGGGAATGCTGAAGAGCTGTGATCTTTACTTTTATCCCTTATCAAAACCATCCAGAGCAGTGCATCCTCCTGGACAGGTCTCATGACAGTAGTTCCACATCTGTGATCGCCACCCATATCATAATGGCATCAAATTTTGGTTTAGTCACTCCTCTCCCTCTCTCCCCCCTCTTCCTCCTGACAGAAATATGCTAGACTGGCAAGAAAACAGTTGTGCTGTCGTAACTGCAAGTAAACTAGGGGATCCAGTAAGCACAGCATGCTCACACCCCAGATTAACATGCTGATGTCAGCCATGCCTTGTGCTGTAGACATGATCTCAGCTTCAAACCACCCCCCTGGTGCATTGATTTGTGCTACTGGAGCCATGTTTAATTGAGACCCAGAGGGGACTGTTTTCTAATCACTCGATGATGTAGCCCCAATCCTGCAAACACTTCCATACATGCCTAATTTTAAGAACATGACTAGCATGACTCAAATGCTAAAACTTAAGCTTGTCTGTATCTGTAAATTTCATGTACCCACACTGAGGAACATGAACTGTTGATTTAAACAGTGAGGCCTGGATTGCAACTCTTGATTTTGGTGAGATACCTACGGAATACTTCGGGCAGCGACTGAAAACATGTTAGCAGTTGAAGGTTACAAGTAGGTTTGAAGAGCATTACATTTACCTGGTGGTGCTCTGTAACATTTTACATTACTGATTTAAGTAAAACTGAAGCCTTTTAAAATCAGGAATAAATATTTAGAGCAAAGAGACAAACTTCAGTTTCTTCCTCCTTTGCTCCTTGTTGTCCCCAGTCTCTCCTGGATAAACAAGTGCTCCAGCTTGGTAACTAGTGAGACAGCTTGATACTCATTGTTAGGGCTAGCAAGTAAAGGATAGCTTTGCATAGATGTAGCTGCAATAGCCTCACTCCATAGGGCCATATCTTTATAAGCAAGGTAAAGCATTGAAAGTGAATCTCTCTGCCCCTGTTTCAATGAATATCACTAAAGGGAAAAGGGTTTTTTACACAGGCTGTTGTGCAAACAGCCACCTGAAGTCTTAATGCAGAAGAATAATGTTATAGCATCCCTATGGAGCTAAGGGGTGTTAAAAGGTGTGAAGAAGTTTGAAAATCTAGCAGGTGTGGCACGTTACCTGTGGCAGGCTTACACAAGTACAGCCAGTATAGGTAGCTCCTACTCCCTATAGTCTAAAGCAGGGGTCCTCAAACTTTTTAACCAGGGGGCCAGCGCGCGGATGCAGTGGCAGGCAGTTATCTGTGGCTGCTTGGTTTCCCCCCCAACCCCCGGCGGGGGTGTGTGTGTGTCTGTAAATACCAGGGGCCAGATCGAGGACCCTGGGGGGCTGTATCTGGCCCGCGGGCCATAGTTTGAGGACCCCTGGTCTAAAGCCACCGAGAAAAAGAATGTGCCTCAGGGACCACTGCCTCAGAGAAAAAGGATGTGCCTCAGGGACCACTGCCTCAGTTAAAGTGGCAGATGCATTTGATTAATCCTCTTTATGGGTTTTCAGATACTCAGCTAGAGAACACAGGACAACATTGACCACTTCACTACTCTCCAAAGTTTCTCAGAAACAGAGATAAGGAGTTGGCTATTATTTCACATTTGTTTCTAAAAGGTAGTTCAGATGTAATGCTGACTTCAGATAGCCTGTGCTGGGTGATCCTGTACATTTGTCACTACAGAGGAGGTAAGAGAATAGGACACTTCTCCGCCAGGCGTGACAACCATTGCAGCTCCCCGCTGCCACCACACACTGCTGCTAGATGTCATCCATATTTGCAGTGCTGAACCTGCACTTTTGCATATATAATTCAATGGCAGCACTTTCCTGCCAGATCATATCCTTTGTCGTTATGTAGCTGATAGTGTACGTGTCCCAGTCATATATTTAGGTGCCCAACCAACTAGAATTTATTTGAGTAAGGCCTTCAAATCGTTACACAGGCCTGCACAGTCATAGTCACAGTCAGGGACTGACCACCTCCCCCATAATGCTACAACTTCTAGCACAAGGGAGCTAGGCTTGAATAGCAAAAGTATCCATACATATTAAAAGCAGTGGGAGTTAGTTGTCTAAACAACTTTTTGGATTTGGACTGAGGTAATGCAAAGTCACAAGCTTGTATACCTTTTTATTAGGTAACTGTATTTCCTTCATACTGCTTCAGGAATGAGGATACTAGCAGCCAGCGGGGTAGGGAAGAAACCAGTGGAATGCATTCCTTTTATCCTGTAGCGTTTAGCTTCCTGGGCCTTGTGCAATTTTTATGCTGAAATAAGTTAGGTGGGGAAAAATATATACTTGACCAAGAGGCACAAAAGAGTTTCAGAAGAGCAATCATTTACAAAGAAGTAAGCCTCCGTTGTGAGGAATTATACACCAGTTAACATCTTCAGGACAAGATGTGCATCTTGACATATGTATCTCTGCTATGTAAACTGTCTCATCCTGCTGCTTCTTTTGGGTCTGTCAGATGCACGCATATACCCCACATGGCTTTTAGCCCTTTGAAAATCTTCCTGATGTTAACTGGTATGGAATGCCATCTCTGGCATCTCTGACAGAAACATTCAAGCATGTAAAATGCTCCTAAAACTTTCATTAGAAACCTATGTTCCTTATTGGAACTAAGCTAAATCTGTGAGAGAGCAAATGTGTCTTAGATTTCTGAAGGACTTAAGAGAGTTTTGATTGTATTATTATTTTTTAAATAGACAAAGACACTAGACAATACAACATAAATATTCTGCCCCATCTGGAGAGTAAGCTCAATACAGGGTTTTTTTTTATGGTTTTTGGTTTGTTGTTGGTTTTTTTTCATTTCTGTCTTAAATTGGTCCTATTTGAATTGCTTGATTCTGAAGTTAACACCAGGTTTATTCTTAAGTTAATGTTCTGTGCAATAAATCTGCTTTCCAGCTAGGATGAAAGTAAGAAATTCTTTTGGTTATGAATTACCGAACAGTCCCAAGAGGTTTAAAGGAGACAAACCACTTGTGATTCGCTGACCCAGAGATCAGTCTTTCCTAACACATTTGCAGTTGTTCGTTTGTGTAAGAAGGCCTTGATCAGGCAAAACTCCCACTGGCTTCTATGAAAAAGCTTCAAAACCACACCGAAATGTGAATTTAATTGTCTCCAGGTATTACATCATATGCAGATTCCTACCTTGCTGATTTTTCTTCTTTTTTTTAAATAAGAAATGGAGTGAGAGAAAGATTTAGAAGCTGCTTCAGCCCAGAATTTTCATATGTTGTATATTAGAAGATTTGTTATTCTTCACGATGCCCTAATTTCCTTTAAAAGTAATTCATGAACTGGCAGTGTGCCAGTGTAATACTATGAAACAGCAGCTTTCTGCCACTGTGAAATTATCTGTGATACTTTCCATGTTCCCCTAGATGAGATGAGATGGGGGTAGCGGGGTGTAAACATTTGTTTCTGTCCTTCGTTAAAACAGACTGCAGGGATGGAGTTATTCTGCCATTTAGGTAGGGTTTGAATATTTTCCATGCATGGCTGAAATCTAGCAAGGGAAGAGGGCTTGCATCTTAATGTATGTCTGGCCCACATGTGAGCCAACATCTGGAGAAGATACCTCTCTCTGTGCAGGAAGACGAGAACAGGCACGCTGGAAGTGTACATCAGGAAAACAATATCAAGGCTTTTGGTGTAAAGTTGAAAAGTGATAGGCTTAATGGATGCAGGTACTGACAGGATCTCAGGGACTGGCATTAAAGCACTTGCAAACTGCCTCCGTAATGACTGGAGTAGTGCACACCTCCAGGGGGCATTTGTCTCAGATGTTTGTCTCTAAAAGATGTTCTTATTCAGCAGATAAGAGCACACTGGGAGGCTTGTTTCTTTCTGAAAATTATTTTCAGTGGCAAAAGTCAGTTCTTCTAAATACTGTAAAATCTACTTAAATTACCTAAAAACGAGTTCCTCTTTTGAAATATTAAACAATGACCCAAAATTAAATAATGAAACAATTGATCCAACTCAGTTGAGCAAGAGGCTTCTAAAATACAGCCACAAGAAAAATAAAATATTACCTCTGTATATATGTGTATTTGAGGAATCAAACCTGGCCATGAGCATGTCAATGGTGATCTTTAATTCCATGAGAATGTATCGCCCTGTTAGGAAGCAATTTTCAATACAAGATTCAAAAAAAGAGGTAAGATCTATGCCTAGGCCATGAACACTCCTTACCTCTGAGGCTGTCTGGTGGAAGCATGGTCCTTGTCCTTCTTAAAGCTTATGTGATCAAAATTTAAGTAGGAATAGAAGGAACAATAATGTTATTCTCCAGTTCGTGGTTTGAAACCATTTATTCTCCTACTGTGTGAACCAAGATCTTGTGAGAGTCCTAACTAAATATAAAACTCAGAAAACCATGAAATATGAAATGAATGGGACAGAAATTAGCATTGCAGACCAAAAGGCATACAATTAATATTCCTTTTATTAATCACATATTGGAGTGTGAAGCATATCATGATTAATGGAGGTTTAAAGTTGAGGACTGTTCTGAGAATATTTCCATAGATTCTTCCTGTATTCCTTTGCTTTCTGTGTGTTTAAAAGTCTTCCAAACATTGAAAATAATACCATCAATTGCTTTTCTACAAATCCTGTGCTCATTTTTTCTCATTTAGCGCTTCAAGGACTGTCATTGCTTACCCTTGTATGTAGGCAGCATAAGAATAAGCAACTTTTCTCAGAACATGGAAGTAGGTTATAGTACATTACGCAGATTTAGCAGATATCTTTTGAAAGAAAAAAATGCTATCTAGAAAAAGTTTTATTAAAGATATTTAGAACCCTGTATTTGTGTCAGAAAAGTATTTTTGTCGTATTTTCAAATAAGGAAAATTATTTTCTTTGTGTCTCCTCAATTTCTAAATCCTTCCAGTAATAGTAAATCTCTGTGGTGTACCTGGTGTGTTTCCAAGGTGCCTTTCACAACAGATGCAGTTTGAGCTAGGGTTCCTGGAGCTGTGCTCAGATCAGGTTTAGGTTTTGCGATAAATCCCCTACACCAAGTATCGTTGATCCAGGTATGGCAGCTTGGTGCACAGCAGTTCACCTTAACTATTCTCTTTGACTGATTTAGATGCCACAATAGCATGCTGCAAAAACTGTTGTAAAAACTAATAATATACGTTTCATAAGAGAATTAAAAAAAAAAACAAGTAAAGGGTATTACATTTATTTAACCCTGTCTGCTGTTTCCATGATTACTGTGCAAATCTGTAGGAGCTGAGAATTTAGTTCACGTCTCTTAACACATTTTAATCAAAATTGCAGAGTGAAGAAAAATGATCTCCTAGACAGCTGGAGAAAGGTAAGAAGGAGAGGAGTCATTGTCATGTTACATCCAATCATTAACAGAATAGCTGCTCTGCTAGATCACACCAAATGCCTTGCTGGCATCATATCCTGTCCCTGACAGTGGGCACTAGGGAATGTTTAGGGAAGAGTGTAAAAGCAAGACAAGTATGACGTAGTCTTTTTACTCACAGCATCAGCTAATCAGCAGTTCAAGGATTTTCAGAGCTGAAAGCTTATTTGGACCATTATATTTAATAGACCCTGCAACAGAAGGATATGCTTTCATAAAACTCAATGCTCACTTAATTTTCTTCAGCCTCTTTATTGCAGATTGTTAAGTACCTAGCTGACAAACCTTTACACCCTTACAGAAAGAGTGGGCGCACACAAAAGAGGAGAGTGTTGGAAATGGAGAAAATGGTAAATTCAGTCACAGGGCATTTTCTCAGTACCTAATGAAAGCACGGAGAGAAAGAGATTTGGGGCTGGATGAAGAATGTGCTGACTGGGACAGTCATGTGCAGGCAAACAACTTGACTCTGTATCTGGGGAGTTGCTCCTTGCCTTAGCAACACTTAGGAGTACTTGGGATCTGTAGAAAATAAAAAATAAAACCTGCTTTCAGATGGACAAGCTGCCTGTTTTGTCTGCTGCTACATTAAAGCACTGGAAACTCCATACATGGAAGCCCTCTACAGAGGTCACAGCAGCTGAGCTGGTGGTACATCTGGACCCAATCTATAAGTCAAAAGTAACCTGTGAGGTTTACTGTACTTAAGGCTATGCCAGTAGTCAGTGGGCTGTAGGGGAAGGAAAGGAAAAGGAGGAAAGGTTTGAGAAACAGCTGGACTGAGGTGATAAATACCCAAGAAATCCAGTGATTTTTCTGTGACCTATATTGGCCACATGTTTTTGCCTAATCTCTTTTTTTTAATTCTTTTGTGCTTTTGTACTCCCTGACTCTTGCAGTCAGAGGGCAATTCTGTCATTTACTTACAATTAAAATCTTTTTGTGTGTGTTTATTTTAACTTTGCTGTCTGGCTATCTCTTTCATCAGGCCCTTGTACTTATACAGTGAAAAACAACTGCTCCCTATTTATTTTGTCCATGATACAGATTATTATAGACTTCAATAATAATGAGATATTCACCTTTCTTCAGATTCAAGTCTTATCTCTCTACTTGATTTCTCCTCACATATTAAGCTATTCTGTATATTAAAACTCTTTTGCTGCCATTTGCTCCCCCCACGCCCCACCCCCCCCTTTTCAGATGGGGTACCTGGGGTATTCAAAATGTAGTTTCAGAATGAAAGTTTACAGTGTCATAATGAGTTTTTCCACTTCATTCTGTATTCCTTCCTTATTAATTGTTAACTCTCTTTTTTTGTTTGTTTGGTTTGGGGTTTGGTTTTACCAGTACAGAACATTGACCTAAGGTTTTGTGTGAACTGCCCCAAGTAAATTACATTTCTGAGATGTGACAGTAAATTTAAAGGTTTGTTTAGATTTTCTTCTTAGTGTATTACTCTGCACGCATGAACATGACCTTCACCTGCCAGTTTATCATCAGCCACCAGTCTTCTGACTCCCTTCTGCAAATCTTGTCTAGTGAGTAAATTGAGTAGCACAAAACCATAGCTTCTCTGAAGATGGATCACCCAGTTTCCCACCTTTTAACCAGTTATAATCCCAGCACTGACCTTTCCCTCTTACTCTATTGGACCATGTAGTTAGTGTCTTGTATTCATATACTCAGATGTACTTAAAGTAGACACAAATATTTATGATGGTTTAAAATGAGGCAGCCAAGGTACCAGAGGCAGCCTATGCACAGTAATCTAGAGCAAGGAACGGGCAATTTATTCTGTTCCTAAGGCAGCTTTTGCCTCCTCCATTGAGCTGCTCACTGCTGCAGCCAGAATGAAGTTACACAACATGGCTGAGCCAATCCAGCTGCTCAGGGCTGCTCAGACAAGACATCTTCCTCCCACATCTCTCTGCCCACACTCTTGGCCGCATCTCTCTGCCCACATTCTTGGCCACAGTGGTCCTGTTTCTCTCCTCACATGCCAGTCCTGTCAATTGTCTGACACCTCAATAAGCCAATTTATCTAGTTAGCCCAACTAAACTCTCTTTATTCACTTTCCTGTGTCAAGTCCATTTTCCATCCATTTAAAAAGTTGAATGGTGTGAGCACTAAGTCTGTTGACAGCCAGACCTGACACAAGGAAAGGGTCAGGGGTCTGTGGCTGGTGGGAGAGGAATGAGACCTCCCCACTTTTAAGGACAGCATGCCATTAGATTAGATGAAGTCATTTCATAAAAGCCCACTCTTAGAACAGGTTTCACCGAGCTGCTGAGCCACACTACCACACAGCGAAAGGAGGAGGTCTTGCTCCCTCCTTCTATTTCCAAGTCCTCCTTTCACTTTGCTTCCTCTCTTTTGTTCTCTTAGTCCTCCTTATAGTTCAGCTCCTCCCTTGCATCAGCTCTGGAAGTCACACTGTCTGACTGATCTTGTCTGATCCAGAGGTAAGCCAACTTACCTCACCAGTGAGCCCAAAACAGAAGGAACAAACTTTTGTTGCTGGCTTGGAACTTGAACGAGTTATGTCAGCTTACCAGGAGATCAGATAAGATCCCAGAGACTGTGTAAGATAGGCACTGGAACCAAGTGTTGGGTAAGACAGATAAGCAAAGAAAGGACAGAGCGGTAGCGCACCTGCTCCTTCTTGCATGTAAGAAATTAATTTGAAACTGTACCCATGGATTCATATGGTTAAAGCTGGGTTTGAAAGATGGGTTAAAGCTGGGTTTAAAGCACTGCTGTGCTGCAGTATTTCTGCCAAAGAGATATATACAACGTTCAGTGTGAGCTGCTTTGGAAGATGGCAGATGAAACATTTCCATTTATTAACCTTGAGCTGCTTTCTGATCAAGCACCCAAGAACTGCATCCAGATTTATTGTTTAGTAAGTTTACCCAGGTGGCAGGTGATACTCTAGTATTTATAATTCCCTTTCTTTCCTTAAATACCAGAGTGAATTGCTGACATGTCTTTCTGATGATTGCAAGTTCAGTACATATGTATTCTAAGGATGTATTTTATGGATGTCTTTTCAGAAAATGAGTCCTGCAAACTGAACTATCTGTCATTCATTAATTAATTCTCCTAGGGGTAAGATACTGTTGGAAAACTATTTGGCTGAGCTTAACAGCTCACAGTGAAAAAATGCAATGTTACCAGCTATTCACCTTTTAGATTTTTGCATGAAGAAAGCATGATTAGAAGGTGATCATACTCAAGACTTGAGTAGTGGTTGCTCTTTATGTCTACATGGCATGCTGGGAAGTGCCAGGGCCCTCGTCTGGAATGTTGGCCCGATATTCCTGGAAGATCAGAGCTGGAGTTTAAAGAAAACTAAAGACGTGTACATACAGATACAGATAGTTTGAGGCACTTTGGAAGTTTAAGGGCAAGCTAACAGAATTGTTGTGTCAACACTGCCTACAAAATTAACCTGTCCTTCTGAAATGTTTTGCTACTATTTGTACTCTATTCAGAGACTATTTATGTGCCGAGGAATGGAAAACCATGCCCCTTCTCTTACTGAGAGAAATATCCATGTATTTTTATGGTTTTGTGTATGTATTTGTATAAACTCACTAAGTCTTTTTACCCCCTATGATACTTTGGTTTGGGTTCTACAGATTAATTGAATACCAAGTGAAACAGCATGTATTCAGTTCTTTATGGTGTTTTTAGTAAAGAGCAATGTTCCTCATTCTTAAGATTCTCCCCTTTATTACTTTGTAAGACTTCATCATACACCCACTTCACTTACTTTCTTCCTGGTTTTGGTTAGCCCAATTGTAAAAGTGCATAGACTGAAAGCCTTCTTTTCCCCCTCAGCTGTGGGGAAAATGTCTTCTTATTATGCTGGAGTCTATCCTACAATTCTTTGCATAGCTACATGAATGTAACAAACATTTTGGTTTACTTGCATTGAGGGACAGAGTTCCCACATTACATATATTTGGTTGAAAACTACTTTGCATTTGCTAGTAGAAGAGGAGCAATTTACATGGTATTTTAATATTTGAATAAATTTAAACTGAGATGACTATTCAGAAGTCATAAAACAGCTACAAATATTGTCGAGTTCCCATTTATTTTCATAATGAAGAGAAAAGTGAATATTACTCTGTAGATAAAACTATTTCATTTTACCTATGCCAATAAAAAGTTATTTGAATATTAATTATTCTCTAGCAAACTTTTCACTGATTTGATTTTTATGCCAAATACATCTTGAACATCTGTTAGGGACTGAAAAATTTTCCTGGTCCTTTGGATATAAGAAAATCCCCTCTTCATGGCATATATAACCTGATACAAAGCAAAAGGAAATACTTTTATGGACTTATGTCTTTGGGCTTATGTTCATAATGCCAAAATCAGGTTACTTAAAACCTACCCTGGCAGCAGGATAAGAAATCTGAAAGTTCTTTTGTTTCAGCTTCCCTATTTTTTTGTTATTTGGATGATTACCCAAACAAGGCTTTTAAGAGGCTCTGGTCCCTCGCTTTGTAGTTACAGCTCAGAGAATTTAGAGGCGTGGGACTGAACTGAAAATATGTGGGGTATTCCCAGAGTTGCCAGTAATAGGTAACCCATGGAATGGGCCTTTGCTTTGTTTTCTTCAGGCTTCTGTGACTACTTGACTAAGGGAGGAAAGGGGAATTGTAGAAAAAGAAAAAGTCTTTTTTCAGATAAGCCCTTATTCTGGTAGGCTCCTATTTAATCACATTCCCCCCCCACCCCCACCCCCCACCCCCTGGTTAATAGAACAATTCCCTATTGTGCTGCACCTTTGGGCAGCCACATAAAGAATTTGCCCTGTAATATGTGAGAACCAAGAAAAAAAAAAAAGGAAAAAAGGAGTGATTTACATCTAATATGTACCTCTTAAATTAACTGCAGAAAGTAGAGAGCTAGGATGGGCTAGGGCTGTGCTGGGGACTTCTCACCTGCCTGCTGGCCCAGGGACCTTCACCCACCAGCATCAGCCTTGGGGTACAATGGGTGCATTTTCACCCTACTCCTGATTGGAGGAAGGGGGGGGGGGGGGGGGCAGGAGGGGGCGGGAGTTTTCCCTTCTGAAACTTTACTCCAAATGTCTCGTTCTCAGGGGATTCCAGCGAACAGGAACTGTAGTGTGAGTTCATTTCCCTTCTGGTGCAGCCAGCTTAAAATAATAACAAAAAGGTCCTGCGACGTAGCATTAGGAACTTTCGTGTTGCTGCCTCAGTTGTGCTCTGCTAGGCCACGCTTAAGAGGTTTTCAGAGGTGCTTTTAGTCTGCGAAGGCTTTCATGCAAATAGGTTATTTACTTAAAAATCCAGGGAGGGCAAAGGGGCCACAGCGGTCTGACTTTTTTCCCTTCATCTTCCCATTACTCGTCCAACACCTTGTAAAAAGGTACTGAAAAGGCAGGTTATTATGTACTGAGAACTGGTGTGGCAACTGTTGCTTGCCCTTCATTACCGCCAGTGTTCAGCTGAACGGCTTGACCTGAGGTGGCTGGAGACTCCCGGGGAAAGTTTCCAGTTCTTCTGTTTTGTGTTTTTACAGAGTTCCCCACTGGAGAAAACCCCTTTCTTGCCTATTCGATGGCTGGTGCCCTGAGGGTGACAAGCCTGAAAGTTTAGCAAGTTCTGTGCATAACTTCACATCACAGGAGCAAGTGCGTATTCCGCCCCCCCCCCCCCCCCCCCCCCCCCCCTTCTTTTTCCTGCTCCTAAACGCCTCCTTCAAGTTTGCAGCTGGGCAGGACTCCAAAGGTGCAGCAGCAGCAACAACCCGGAGTTCAAAGTTAGCAGTAAATTGCACAACTTCCAGCTCATCGCTACGCTCAGTGACTATTAACAAGCTGGAAGGCGCTCAGGGAAAAAAATAGGGGAGAAGGGAACACCCTCGAATTGTTTGGGGATCGCTGATGTTATGCTTCTGCCGCTGGGATCATGGCTCCCTTTGGAAGGAATTTATTAAAAACCCGGCATAAAAACAGGTAAAGTGCGTGGGTACGCGGAGGAAAAGGGAGGGCGGTATGGGATGGATTTCTTTTATACTTTGATTGTTGTTCTGGGGGGAGGATGCGTTGCCCCGGTCCTTGCCGCTCCCTGCAGCTGCACCGCGGCGCTCACCTGCGGGCGGGCGCCGGGCCGGGGGCAGCGGGCGGCGTGTGCGGAGGAAGGGGCGCTCCCCCCTGCCCCGGGCCTGTCTCGCCCCTCTTCGCTCTGTCTCCTTTGACTCTCGGGCAGTATTTTCAGTGAGGAGAAAGGTAGCTCTTCCCGACTTCAAACCTGCCCCGTCTAAACCAAGGCGGACGCTGGAAGCCCCCCGTGTTAACAAGGTGAGGCTCGGCCGGGGCTGGGAGGGAGGGCTGGCGGCCCTGGCGGGGGGGTCCTGCCTGCGGCCGCAGGGGCTGGCGGCCGGGGCAGCCTGGAGCCCCTCACCCGTGCTGGGAAGAAGCTCCCCGAGTCTCTCACGGCCGGGCCGGGCCGGGCTCCGGGCCCTTCGCCGTCCGCTTTCCCCCCGTTTCCCTGGGAGAGCGAGCCGCAGCCTGCAATCGCTTAGGATCGACCTGTCCCTGAATTCGTCCGCTGTCTATGAGCCTGGGAGGCAGGAGAGCACGGGTCTTCCAGCGTGGGCAGGGAGCATGCCTGCTTTGGTTAGCCTTTAGTCTGAGCTGGACTTGACTGCCTATGGCTTTGGTGTATTGTTTATTGGGGGGGTTGGTGGGGTTTTTCTCTTGTTGGTTTGGGGTTTTTTTGCCTAGAAAACTATTCAGGGTGAGACAGCTGTGGTCCCTGGGCTGGCTCCGGCGAAGTTCCTTCATGGGGACTTTGCCCCTCGTGTTGTGCGTGCTTCCACATGTTGTGCACACCAGCTGTGAAATGAAGAAAAAGAGTTATGTAATCAATTTAAGTGCTAGGATGGCACTCGATTTATAAAGACTGTATGTGCTTGGAGTGGAGTAGGTTTGCTTGGCCCCTATGGAATTTACAGTGGCTGAACGTGTCTAGCTAAGACTGAACAGAAACTGGTCACTGAAGTTTTAGCTCAGTGGGAACTGAAAAATCACTTGTAATCTCTTCCCCACTTTGACAGGTGCTCTCCACTGAAATTTAGTTTGTATTTAAGGGTATGCAAGGGAAAACCTTTTCCAGAGGGAATATAACTGGATCCTAAAAAAGTCTTGTAAAAATGTCCTGATTTTTTTCCATGTTTGGCTTTTGTTTTTCATATTCAATATAGTGAAAGTTATTCTGGGGCAGCTGTATTTGTTGGGATTGTGTGAAAATACTAACTTAGCTTGTTACGTGGAATAGAAATCAAAAAGACTGCGACAGTCACAGTTTAAAAATAGAATACTATTTTAGAATTATTAATATTGTAGGTTACTGATTAAACAGTGTATTTTGCTAATGTGTCTGGAAATAGGAAAACTTTTATGTATTTCCCATGTGGCCATTTTACGTTTAGAAGATCTGGAAAGGTGGACATGAACTTTTACATGGACCTGCTTTTACCAAAGCTGTAAATTTATTAGTATTAAACCAGAAATTTTGTTACTGCCATCAATTACCTGAACGGTGTTAAATCATAAAGCACAGTTCCACCCTGTTCAGCAGTGAAACTGTTTCTCTTTTAGGACTTTGAAAATATCTTCATACTAATTGCATGAATCTCACTTGTTTGCTGATGTGACATTATATTCCTCAGGAAAAGAAAGTCATAATCTAAAGCTTTAAATAGGTAATACAAATTAACATACCAAAGGAACCATTACTGTGAACATCTAGCACTTTCTTCTCGGTTCACCCTCCTCCCCCCTCCCCCCTGAAAAAAATAAATTAATGCCTTTAATGGCAGAGAGGTGTTGTGGTAATAAGAAGGGGCTGAAAGTCTTGTGACTACAGAAAAAGGGGTGGTGGGGGTGGTGGCAGTGTCAAGAACAAAGCAAACTACCAAATTCTAAGATGTGTCATTATCTCAAGTATTTAAATTTCTGTGTATTTAACATCAGCTTTTGATTCTGAATTTTGAGAATGAAACTTTGCTTATGCAGTTAGTAAAAAGGGTCTTGTATGATTGAAGAGCTATGGAATAACTTTTTTTTTCTTTATAATTGTATCTTTGTGAACTTGTTTGAAACTTTGAAAAGGAAGTTAGCTTAAAATCCTTGACACTGTTTAAAGCAGAAGTTGGGGAGTTGGAATTTGTGGCTCATTACTTTGTCTTGGTCTGCCTACCTGTAAAGAGGGACCAAAAAGGGACATACATATATGTATATCTTTAATCTGCTGCTTTGTTTATTAGATCTAGTGCTTGTACATCTTTTTGAGAAACTCGAGGTTTTTGCTTTTTTGAAGAAAGATATTAATGACCATTTGCTACATGCATATATAATTCTTGAGAGTTATCAGATAAGCAAATGAGGAATAAAATCTGTGCTTACAGGAGGAGGGTTTAAAGCTAAGTCAAGGCAGCAAAGGTAGTTGGAAGAAGAGCCAGAAGCAGAATGAAGACTTTACAGTCACTTGCTCAGGTAACAAGATGACACCTCTGTAATTAGTGCTTGTCTTGCAGCATTGCTCAGAGGTCCCAGATCAGGGCCCTGTTTCACAGTAGACTCTTCACATCCAGATCATAAAATGTCAGTCTCTACCCCTGAGACCTCAGAGTTTAAACAAAGAGGTTGGTCTAACTGTGTCTGTGTGTGTGAGGCATTTGAGCAGGAGGCGGGGGTACTTGCTCTGATGCCCCAAGCCTTTAGAAAAACTGAGATTAAATGTCAGGCAGACAAAACCTGTGCTGAACTGCTTCTAGTATTTGAGAGATCTTCAGCTAGTATTACTCTCCTGGGCTGCTGAAATCTCGCTCATGCAGAGGGACAGCACAAGGCCTAGGTAACCATTAGATCACCATAACGCCTGGTTTGGTTCCAGAAGAGCAGCTACTAGGAATGTGGCCCCAACATATTTTTCTTGGCCAGAAAGAGAAGAGTGAGATCTTGTTATCTTTTTCAAGAGTTATGAGGAGGTTTTGTACTGTTCTTTGACCTCCTGTGACAACCAGAAATAATCATAGTCCCCAGAACGTGTATGTGCTTGTCAGTGTGTCCCCTGGAGAGCAATACATGCAAGAGGTAGCGAGGCCATGCCGCACCCGCCTGCAAATCCCAGTGTGGTCAGCAGGGACGGGCTGTACCTCTGAGGCAGTGAAGGAAAAAGGACGGTTTCCTGCAGGACTAAGCCTCCATAACATGGATAAACTGAAAGGGATTTCTTTTTATACACATCTCTTAAAGGTGCTATTTGGAAGTGTGAGGAAAGCTCAGCTTGCATCACACTTTGGAAGTGCAGTGATGTGAGGAAATGCTCAGCCAAAGATGGAGTAAGGGGAAGGGCACAGACTGCTCTGCAGTTAAGGTGTAGTACTGATCTAGCACATTGTGCTGCACAGGGGCAGAAGAGCTCCTCATCCAAATACAAAAATAAATACAAAGCATATATACTTGTAGTGTTTACATACCAGGGTTTCACTTTGTATGTGATTTCCTGGTTGCTAAGTAGAACAGAAATTTATGCCCCATTGATTTTCTGTAAGATCAGGACTTCTCTGCTCTTGGGTGCTAGATTTGGTCACTTCTGAGAATGGGTCTTGGTTCACTTAAACACTTCAAACGTTACCCATCATCACAAGGATATCTGGATCTATCATTGTCTTATCTGCCCAGTGATGTCACGCGAAGAAAGCTAACTCCACTGCTATTTCTTCCACTGAGGCCACTTCCTTGGGTTTTTCACATAAACCTTACCCAAACTTGTCGAAGCTCTATTGTTTCGTGCAAGTTGTAGCTGGGGAAGTAGCAAACTGAAAGAAAGAGGGTATAGATAATCTGCCTTCTTCACACAGTTGCTCTTGATGCTGTAGGGCTGTCCTGTTTAGGCACAAATAGCTTGAGAAATATTTTTTGCCGGTGTAATTCATGCTGGCCCTATGTTTACCACAACCATTAGTATTCTCTGTTGACATACAATACATCTGAACCTGGAGTACTGTTTGATGATGAAACAGTTGTGTTACAAATCTGTTGTTATTTAAATGTATTTATTGTTTTTGCTTTTCCTTTCCAGTTTTTGACAGCTTTTACTGTCAATGTTTTAGTGCCATAGCAGTTAGCATAATGTTTCTATATGGGAGGCAAAGGTTTTCTTTGCCTACTCTTTATGTCCGCCTCTCTTTAATCGGCTCATCTCTGGTTCAGAGGTAGAAAGACAGACCATATATATCCATTCATGCGTACGGATATAGAGGGAGTTCTTCCCATCCTGACAGTCAGAGGCCCCTCCCCAGTGAAAGAAACATTCAATTATTCTCTCAGGTTTTATATTACAGTAGAGAGTAATGAATTAGATTAGAGACTTCATCTATCTGATACTGACCTTGCATTACCATGTTCCCTCCCTTCCTCCCCTCCTTCAGTAGTTTCTCATCACACCTGGTTAGCGCAGTGATTCGAGTATTAGCTTGAACATCTCTGCTGCTGTACAGTTGAGTACACTGCTGTACATTTTAAGCCTTGGTGAGGCAAAACTGAAAATGCTCAGCATTTAGGTTTGGACTGGAAAAGCTCTTGGAGATCAGCTGCTTATCTGAATGAACTGTGTATGACCTGCACTGTAAGTTTCATGGGATCATGTGAGATGTCTAATACTTGTCATCTTGGATGAGCATACTCGGAGAAAAGTCTATTTGAAGCTATAAAGGTGCTTTTTGATTCAGGACTACCAGGCATTTGGTATGTATGTTGGAGGGGGTAGATAAAACCTTGTTTAGAATCAGTGGTGCTATCTGTGTTAAATTTTTAGGTTGAAAAGATGGTGCTTGTTTGGTAATGGTGGAACCCATTCTTCTTTATATTTTTACTTTTCCTTGAGTGGGAGATGTATTTATGAACTATCAAAGGAGTTTTTACTTTTTGAGCCAGATTTCATGCATTACAATTTATTTTCTGGTCTTGCTTCTCAGCTTTGTCTCAGGGGTCAAAATGGTTGCATACCTTTTATAATAATCTTTGTACATATTTGTTCACTTTCAGGAAGAGCTTGTCATCTACCAAAACACAAACCTTATTTCTAAGGAGTTAATTATCTACTATTCCAGGAGGGTGGACAGCAATTTCATTCCAAAGGAGTAAATAAAACTAGTAATAGATGCATGTAATACTACACCATCTAAGGAAAGAGTATTACTTAGGTTA
This sequence comes from Falco peregrinus, assembly GCF_023634155.1. Classification (NCBI taxonomy): domain Eukaryota; kingdom Metazoa; phylum Chordata; class Aves; order Falconiformes; family Falconidae; genus Falco; species Falco peregrinus. Next base: position 52,111,674 of record NC_073726.1, read on the forward strand.
AGCTGAAGCTAATCTGAAACACTAATATGATGTAGAACCAGGCTGAGAAGATGCATTTCAAAGAAACAGTGGTGTTACAGAGGAAAATTCTTGCTGGTCAGTGAGGATTTTCTATTTTACTGATGAAAAATTAGTATTTTACCTGCAGGCAAAAGGCTCAGATGTGTTGCTGAATGTGTATTGATTTCAGCAGAGAGATGTAAGTTTTTGGAGATAGGGATTTTTAAAATTCTAATAACTTCTATTAAAGTTGGTGACAATCACAGAGTAGTACCTCTTGATTGACCTACACTCAGACAATCTTAATTTTTTTGTTTTGTTTGTTTTATATGACGAATAATGACAATTTAAGAGTATGGTCTTAAACATTATTATTTGCAAGCATTAAATCACACATGCTGTACAAGCCTTAATTAGTTCATCCAACTGCTATATTTAGTATGTAGATAAATCCTTATTAATGGCCACTGAGAGGATGATGCAAGATAAAGTTTTTCTTTAAGACCACACGCAAAGTGAAGCTTAGAATGGAATGTTGGACGTGTTGGAACCCAGTTGTGTGCATAGGTAACAGCTATTATTGTCGCTTCTATTGTTTCTCTTATGTGTTACGATACTCCTAAGATGGTGACTTTCTGTCTTCTGCAGTGTTACCATGCTAGCAATTCACCAAGTATCACACAGGACACAACAGATAAGAGTCAGATGGTTTCAGGATGAAGAGTGACCAACCAAATGGAATTAGAGGGGAAAATAGATGACTAAATTCATTTGTGTAACAAAGGCCAGAACCATCCTCTACAGAACACAGGTACTAAACAAATACAGTTCAGTGTAATTTCAGGTAGGTAAGTTATTGTATTACAGATGAATGTCATGCAGAGTTGTCTGAAAATTTCCATCAGATCAGTTTGCATCTGGTCTTTTTAAAAATCAAGTATTAAATACCTGTGTCCTCATTAGAAAAAAAAATTACTTAGAACTGAGTGCAGTACAGGTTTTATGAAAATTCTGGTGATGGCATTTTATCTTCCAGGGTTGTAAATTTTCCATGGACCTGCAAAACTCTTGCAATAAAAATCAGAAATTTTCATAAATCATTTATCATGCTTATGTGTTACAGATAAATATAAAAGTCAGGAGATGATTAGTGATTTTGGAAGTTGCATTTTTTTTGGAACCTTATCCAGAAAAAAACTTTTTTGAGCACCTTTCAGGAACTTGCCTCAAGTAGGCACCAGGTAGACCCACTAGTCGCCTTTTCCTGTCTCAACCTATCTAGAAACGCACTTAAGGTGCACGTGTTTTAATAGTGGTAATGATACCAACTCGTTTGTGACCTCAGACAACTGATAAGCATAGTTAGTTTTCCTTAGCTGTAATTTGGGTGATAATATTTACACGCCTCAGGAAAATAAATAGGGCATGACTAGACAGTGTAAAATCTGTAGAACTGCAGAGTGTGAAAGCCAGTTAGTGGGAAAGGTATGAATAAAATCTGGGAGTTCCTTGTTTCTAATCTTTGTACAGTCCACTAGAGCTGGCTGCTGTGCAGACAAATGAGAATACACTGGATTGTTTAGGTTTGATTTCACATGATTCGCTGTGGAATTTTAAATGGTCTAAAATTTTTCATAATGTTAAAAATGGCTTGTGAGGAGGCTTGCAATGTCACAGAGAGGGAAATATATTAAAAAATGCCATGTGTATCTTAACAGATTTTGAAGTGGTTTTGTGAGGTCAACATAAGGAAAGAAAGTTAATTTTTAAAGCTAAAAATCAGAAAGGAAGATTTTCACTGGTAATGATAATAAAATTGTCATGTAATTATATTTTTAATTCTATGAAACCTAAGTCCTGATATAATGTAGGAGGAATGAAAGACACTAAACTTGGAAGAAAATTTCTAGTGTAAGTTTAGCACACCTATCAAATGCACTTTATTTAAAGATGTGTTTTGCTCACCCAACTTTTCCCTGTTTCACTCCTGTCTGCCTGAGTATGTGTTTGCCTCTGTCAATTGGAATAATTTAATTTGTAGTTTAGATGATTGCTAGACATACATTTTTTGAGCATTAGCATTAGAGGAAACCAGGCTACCAAATTATTTCTTATGTTGTAATTTTGAAGGTGATGTAAACCTCTGTTTTCCTGGGTTGGGGTTGTTTTTTGGGTGTTTGGTTGTTTTTGGGTTTTTTTTATTTGGGTTGGTTTGGGTTTTTTTTCACATTCATCAGTCAGCTGCATAGTAATGCTAGAAGGAAAACATATTTATACAGAGGGTAGGTATTTGTTATAAACGAAATACCTAACCATAATATGTCTATTTTGACTGTCAAAACTGCCAGTCTGATTAATTATCTATCTTTATTTTCCAACCCTAGCTGTTCTCATTCATTAATGTAAAGAATTCCAAATTATGAATTTCTCACCATAATGGAAGATATAATCAGCTCTCTTGAAAAATAATATATTTATTTTGTCCTCCTTTTAATAATACAAAACTAACAAAGCTTAAAATAAATATGCAAAAGCATAACATTCCTGTGTTCAGGGACAAAAACAGGCTTAGAAAAATGTAATAATCTATTAGACCAAGTTGTGTTTTGATCAGGTATAAATATATTTACCTCACTTTAACTTGTAAGGATGCATGACCTTAGTGGAATGATGTAGTTGAGTGAAGACTACTAATTTTTAAGAGAGTCTGCCCTTGGGTCTTGAACCTGCAATTTGCTATGTGTTAATAGATTCCTTCATCCATGTGGAACACCTGACTTTGCTTTCCCCAACCTCCTCCAAATTCAAAAGCATTATTTTTACAGAGAGTAATTTCCACTTGTGGAAGCACATTTAAACTACAAAGTTTTTCAGAGCAACAGTTGGGGCACGGTTTTGATGACATAAAGGATGCCTCATTTGTCACAGGAAGTTACCAGATTCTGTTCACTTATCAAAGAGTGGTTTAGCGATATTTATAAATGCAGGATCATATGCTGATTTTCAGCTGCTTTTTTTTCTGTTGGTTTCATAATTTGTAAATTGGTGTTCTGAACTGTTGTTTCACTTGGGCATTGCCTGTTGACAGGTTCTGATTCCTACTTATTTAACTTGATTATTGCCTGTATCTCTCGGGGCCACCTTGTTGTCACTATCCCGTTTTACTGAAAAGCTCTGTACAAATACAGTTTTCTAACAAAAAAAATTAGGATTGGTATTGACTTTACTGCACTTTCTCAGACTTCTGGTACTTTAAGGTCTAGGTAGAGAACTAATCACATTTTTTTACTCATGAAGGTCACTACAGGTGTCAAAGATCTGAGTTATTTTTGGAACTGCAGAACTTATTTTTACTGAAACTCATACTGTTCATAAGATTCAGGTACATGGTAAAACACAAAAGTCAGGCCTCGTCTTACTCAACTTGAGCCATTGAGTATATATGTATCTAGTCATCTAGGTACTCTTTGTAGTTAATGGATACATCTAAACACTTCCAGAGGGCAATTCATTCAGCCTTAGACAAGCTTTCAGTATGAGACTAGTCACCCTTTTGGAGTTGCCTATCTTATGCCACTGATTACAGAGGAAGGTCAGAAAATTATCTTTGACTGCATATCTACATCTTAAATAGCTTAAAGTGGATGACATGAGCTCCACCCCACTCCCTTTCAAAGGGAAGGTCTTCATGGAGCATGCTCAGACTTTGTGGAGCACCTAATTAACCATCTTGTGCCATTCATTTTGGAAATTAAAAAGGGAATAGTGAATGGAGAGGTGAATTACAGGTGGACAATGTATGATTAAGGGAGAAGCATCCTAATAGCATGGATGTCTTCCCTGCCCCTGCCACAAAATTCCTACCTGATGTTGGGCAACTCACATAAACCACAGTTTACAAAAGTGTTTACTCACTGCATGTTCGCCATTTGCTAATTCAGTGTCCTGCAATCTGTTTTGCACAAGAGCTAAACAAAGGAAGTTTATGGATGTCCTGCTTTGGACATCTCTCTAGATACCAATTCAGTTAGCCAGAGTGAGAACTTTGAGTGGATAGCTTTGGCCTAAATCTTTTTGACATTTGATTTGTAAAAGGGAGTTCTCTCCCTACAAGAATATGTGGAGATAAATTCAACAGTGCGTCAGCTTGTGATGCAATTAATATCTGGTGACAAAAGACATATAACAAAAGATTAAATTAAAAAATGTGTTTTCTGTAAAAGGTAGTACCATACATAGGAGAGAAGATATAAAATGGGCACGTACTGAGCAAATGTAAGTAATAAGAGCTAGCTAGATTTATGAAGGAGATTTTGGTACTAAATGCCGTTGTAGGCACCTAATACAAGCTTTATGAATTCTGATGTTCACAAAAATACGATTAAACCTTTAGGTAGTAACATTTTAATGGGCAGCACTCCTCAGTCACCTATACTCCCATCATGTCTTCCACTGGTCGTGAATACGCTGCAGTTATGTGCCTCCCTTACACATTACCAAAATCAAGAAGGTGACATGAGGTCCCATCTCATAGCCCTGCTCAGAATGTGTGCAACAACACACAAAGGCATCCTGGTGGCCAAACACCCTGTACGATGCCCACACTAGCGTCTTCAACATATGTTTGTCCAGAAAGTCCAGTCAAGTTATTCTAAACTGAAATGCTTTCAGTGTTTCCTGTTGAAGCTGTCCCATTTTGTGCTGGCTTGTATGTGTCACAGTAACCCAGAGAAAGACGCGGATTCATGTTGAAGGTGTCAGGCTTTTGGTCATTGTTCTAATTAATATTGTATTCTTTTAATGCAGTGAACATCTCAATGCAGTCTAACAGTACCCAAGTCCCACACTTCTGTTTGTGTTTCTGACTAATTTAGGTCAGCTCCTGCTGAACTTGCTGGTGTCAGCAAATCCCGTTAGGAACTGAACTTTTCTGTAGCACTTTTTGTAGAAGTTTAGGTGTCCCAAGAGGGAATTATGAATTTCTGCAGTGGGGAAGACACCTGGAAATTGTAACACTTGGTGTCTGCAATGCCTCAGTACCTTCTGTGGATCTGGCAAAACTGAGTATGGTCTTCTGTATACATTCAACTGAGGCAGGGGTCTGATGTAATGGAAGGAACTCACCTTGCTGTGGATAAGCTGGAATCAAATCCATTTTCAGTGAACTAAGTAGCATGGTAAACTTTAATACCAGTGCTTAAAATTAAGCATATTTCTTTCAGCTGAAGTATTTGTGCATGGTAGCCATATATTCAGTACATAAATGCATATATGACAGTTTGTGTTGTATGTGATCATATAATGCATATGTATAGCACATAAGATAGTGTCACATATCTTATAGACCTAACCTGTATCATCTACATCTAACGTACAATAAAACATATTACAACCCCAAATCATCATATATATAAACAATATGTGCAGAAATAGCCATTTCTGTAGATTGCATACATATGCATCTACATATTACAAAACTGCATACATAAAAGAGTTCTTTAAAAGTCAGAAGCAACAAACAGAATGTGAACATGTCACAGAAGAATACTAAATATGTATATTTCTCCAAACATCACAGAATTGTTCTCATGGCAGAAGGAAGAATGCCTTCATTCAGCTGTTGCTGTGGTATTCGTTCAGCTTATAAAGTGCCTTATTAGAAGTAAACTGCCTTTTTATCCTCCCTGAGCTATGAAGTCATCTGCATTGCTCAGATGTTGAAAAGATCCTCACCTGCAAAGACATTTGGATATGTGAAATAAACACTGGATTAATTTGAATGTTGACTCAGTCTGACTTTCTGCACAGCAAAGACAACCAGCAGTTTGCACTGTCCTTGTGGTGTCATGGCCCTCTTCGGATAATCACTATCCTGCCATGGATGTGTCTTGCAAAACCAGCCCCATTATTTCTTGGCCCTGCCTTGGTCTTTAGCCACAGACACCTGGCCTTGTCTGGCTTCAGCTGTGCCTACTGCAGGTTTTTGGCCCACACTTGGTCTCACAGTCCATCACAAATCTTTTGCCAGGGGTTACCATCTTTTCAGCTGCATCAAATTTTTGAATTATTTCTTCCTAAACTGTTTAATCACATTCAGGTGGGTTATCTTAGATGGTTTAACAAGGCCTTTATCTTTATGGCCTAATTCATCATGACCTATGTAATCTGGAGGCCAGTCAAGCAGCTCTGTTCCAGTAGGAGGACTGTGGTGGACAACTGACATGGCTACAAGCCTCTTCAGGTGGCCCCAGCTAGAAACTCATTATCTCTGTTGTAGATCAGTTTTTGAGCTTAAGTCATGATCATTCAAATATTTTAGGATTCACATGGCTTTTTATCTGAATCATGGAATGTCTTCCCTCTGCAGTCAGCTTCCTTCATCTTCTCACAGCTAAAAATCATTTGCGTGTGCTGCTGGATGCTATTCTCTGCATATCTCTCTTGCCTACACTTTCTTCTTTACATTAATCCAGTGAATTTTCCATTACTCTTGATCTTTATGATCCAGCATTAACCTTGCTTCCAGACAGCAATTCCTCTCTTCTTGTCTTCACTGTCTCTATTGCTGAGCTGGCTAGAATGAGTTTCGCAAGCTCCTGTGCCACCTTTAGCATATTCCTTGCTAGGGCAGAGCACAGTCAGTAAGGTTAACAATTTATTTAATTTGTTCAGTAGCTTCTTTAGAGAGGATGTGGTGATATTTCAGCAACCCTATCAGCCTATGTATGACTAACTACATATTGAAGCATTAATTGATAAGCAATTTTAGAAAATTACTTGAAAGCATAAACTGCACAAATCTCTTGGATTGTGAATGGACACTAAAACACTTCAGGTTTCTTTTAAAAAAATTATGTCAACTCTTCTTGTTAGCATAATTATGTATCTAGTATTCAGTTTAGCTCTTTAGGGTGAAGATTTATGCAAAGTCCACTTAATCATCTCATCTTTTTTTCCTTTCATGTCTTCAGATGCTGTAAGTAATGGAACACATTTGTCACTGAATTATCTTCCAGAAAGTTCAAGAGGGAAATTTGGAGGGGGTGGGTGGGAAGAGAAAAATAACTGATTGTAAATGAGGTCTTGATAGAACCCCCTTTAGGTGACATCTTCAATATAATTTAATGAAAGCAAATGAAATGGGGAAGATCATACAGTACAATTTCAAAGTGGGGTGGTTCACTGTCTGCAAAATTTGTTGCAATAAATACAGAAGAAAATTAAAGCCTGTCCTTCCTTTCTCATTCCTGGCAAACTAAAGAGATACTCAAACTAGGTTTTATGATATACAAAAAAAGCTATTTTGAAAATCATTAGATGTCAAAAAGTTAAGAAAGGGTAACGTTTGATGAGTTGGCAGAACAGATCTAAAGCCTTGCTGTTGCACAAAGGGCAGTCCTCAGCCCCCTTTCCAGGCTCCTGACCACTCTCTGCCATTTCCTCTGCGCTGGTACTACTCTTACCTGATACATGGAACCCAACTCAGGGAGCACTGGTCAAAGAACAAAAACTGGGTTTCCTCTTTTTTTTTTTTCCTTTACTTTTTTTTTGGTTTTGTTGTTGTTGTTGTTGTTTGTTTGTTTTGTTTTTTCTTGTCTTTGTTTTCTGAATTAGCTTGCTACCAATTTATAGAGCTGGAAACCCTTTGGTTAAAGTAGCAGAGCTGGCACAAGCAAGGAGATGGGCATGTCAGGTAGACATCAGATTGCCTAAATTACTTAATGATATTTTAAGTCATAAAATCACTAAGCTATAAGACTAGATTTAGCAGTAAAAATAGTATTTGGGATGATCACTTTTCTAAAGTAGTAGTCTTGTAAATAATTTTGTGTGTTTTGGGGATGGCTCTGGGGATGTTAGGGTGTTTAAAAAACAGAAGATAAAAATACTGATTCCTACAATGTTCCTTTTCAGAATCATGAAGTACAGTGCCCAAACTCTGAAATTCACCACAGACTTCAGCTAACACAGCTACAAAAGTAGTTCCAATAGGTAGCCATCAGGAAAAGACTGTAAGGAAAGAAGAGATGCTTTGCTGAGCCTGAGCTCAGCTTGAAGATTGGTGAAAAACTAAGTCCATCTGGACTTTCGTTCGTTTCGTTGTACATGAGGTTAGCATCTGCCTCACACAGTGCCACCAGGAGTAGAGGTGCACTGAACTGTTTGAGCCATGCACGTTGTATAAGGGTTAATAAGGAGGTAACCATCCCAGCCTCCTTTAGCTCAGGGAGTATTGGAAAGGTGGAATGAAATCTTATTTCCTTGTCTGTATCTTGTTCTTTTCTTCAACTTACCTAATCATCACTGGTCTACAGGTAGTGTGCTTTATTCACGTTTTGGCAGTTCAGGCCCAACCTCAGAATGCTTTGTGTGTTTATTTCTTCACTGAGCAAAATATCAACAAACCCAGGGGAGGGAAATAGTATACATTTGCCTTTCAACAAAAGCTGAACTCAATTTCATGGGACAACAAAAACAATCATGCTTTCAGCCCTTGGAATTCCCCTCCTCTCTTTGATCTCAGAAGCTCATAAACAGCCAGGGTGCTTCTAAAACGCAATTATAAAAATTCTAATGGGAGAAGTTAGATAAACCAAATTTCTATTAACTGTAATAGCAGCTCTAGCTTTATCATTTGGAAGCCTGTATTCTGAATGTGACATAAAGTGTTCTGCTTCCTCTGTATTATTGCAAGTGTTGAAATTTTAGATGCATTCTGTACATTATTAATAGGAGCCCCATAAAGCTTGTACAGTGTAACCAGTGCTTACATTTGCATAGGCACTTAAATAGACACAGGAACAATACAGAGAATTGTATTTTTGCAGTGTAGCAAAATTCTTGTGGTAGATAAAAAGCAGCATCTTCTCTCTGTCTGCTAGCAAGAACTACTCAGTGCCCAAAATCAAGGTGTAACACTTGATGTATTGATATTCCTAAACTTTGAATGTTGCTTTCTAACACTAAGCTATTTGAAATTGCCCATCTTCCAGTTCCCCCCATTATGGTCTAGAGAATTACTGCCACTGAGTATGTCAGTGACTCTTGGTTCTGGAGTTTTCCCTGGATTTTCCATTCCAGTAGCACAGCTGCTTCCTCAGCAGCGGTTGCAATATACACATCAAAACATGTTTTCCCAGTAAAGCAAATTGTTAATGTTATTGTTGCTCGTCTTGGAAAATATTTTAGTGGACAGCTTTCCTCTGTTCTCAAACCTTTGCTGTGTCAGGCCAGCCACCACAAATACAGACCTGATACGATGAAGCTGTTACCTTCCATGGCATTTTGTGTACACAGAACGCTTGCTGATGTTACTGCAATTCCAAATATTTTTTTGACTAATATCCACTTACCAACCTTATGACTTTGAATATACAATGGAGGAATGATGATTTGTCTAACAGGAAGGCAGATTTAAAGTGTAGATGTAATTTATAGAGAATGTGTACCCTTAGGGAGAGAGGAATAATTTCAGATGTAAGACAGGAAGAAAAGGGCAGGGGAAGATGCAGTCTTCATCTGAATGGAGACTGCAGCCTTTGCTTTTGCGGGTAGATTAAGTGATTGGGAGCATAATCATGGTATAGGGTAGAGCTAATAAGTGGAGGACTTTGTAGCCTTTTGGTCACCTTTGCTGAAAATCTGCACTTGGGCTTTACAAATGAGATCTTGCAAAACAGTATCAGCCATGGGAGCAATGACACAGTCATGTCATTATTAAATGGGGGGTGCAGTGAGAGTACAGGGCAGTGTTCAGGAAAATCCGTCATAACTACCACTCTTATCTAGTGAGCATGATGTATAACTCTTCTTACAATGTCTTTTACTTCTTTCTGTTAGTGCAATGTTCTGACTTAGTGCAATGTCTTGGCTTATTTTCTACATCGTACAAGCTCTGCTATCCATCTACTTACCAGATGATAGAGTTATTACTCAGTCCTTGTTGCTTCTTCCTGTTGGCTTCTTTTATTTCTATCTGTTTGAAATACTGTCAGAGTTTTTTCCTTTTTTTATTTTTCTTAAATATCGGTGCCTGAACAGGCACCTGTGTCCAAGCAGTGCAGTTATGAGAATGAAGTGCATGATTTCCCATGGGATTTTTACTGGTCTGACATTTCAAGTCAGTAAGAGCTCTGCTGTGAATGACTTATTTGTAATAAAATAATTATCTTAGAGAATTATTTTTCAAAAACTGTCATAACTTTCATTTTATTTATTTTATGACAGAACAGTACTATCCCGTTCCGATTCTAATATAGTATAAAATGATTGATTGAACAGAAGTCTCAACCATAGGTCATTGCTGAATTATAATGTATGCAATTTTGTACAATATCTAGCTGAGGTGATGGCATTCTTTTGCAGAAGGGATTAAGGAACTAGTTATAGTTTTCAGTGCGCAAAATAATTGATATAGGACATAACTTTCAACAGCTGTTGCTAATTAAAATGTTTCATAAAGGCTTCCTGACAGTATGGGAGTCTGAGTTAAAAATTTATGCCTTTAAAAAAAAATTACAAAATGAACATAAACTTATACAAGGAGAAATGTGTTGTATGTAGGTAGTTAAAATAAACTTTGTTTAAATTGTTTTCTTGTTTAAAATATCTGAAATATTTCAATTAGAACATCCAAACTACTGTGTATATGTTTGAAAACTAGGAGTATCTAGATGCCTAATTTTTTTTTACTTTTAATAAATGCTTATGTACATTTTTGTAAAGGAGGAAGACTTATAGAGCAACATTAAATGGATACAAAAACAGATGGCAGAGAGAAATTAATTTCTTTTGGAATAATTATTTTGTTTTTGCAAGTTCTGTGGTGTTCTTTCCAAGTCCTCCTGCTGCATTGGGACTACTCTGATTATCTACATCAAGGCGTTTTATTGTTATTGTAGTCAAAGTACTAATCCTGCCTTGCCATGATGCTTTTCAACTAGACATTGCCCTGACTTTTGTGTGATGCAGAAGGGAAGAAGGACCAAGTTTCTGACATGTCATGTATGGACATTTCTATCTCCTACATAATGGACATTAACTGTGCCTCCATTAATACTGTTTTTGGGACAGGTGAAGGGGAATAGGAATGCAGTTAGTTAATAGGCTGTCTTGAATCCCTAAGGCTTTGGAGTAATTCCAGCTTCATAGGGTGCTTGATAGAGTAGATACTTCCTCATTGCTGCCCTTAGGAAACTCAGAAGCATGTAATCTACTTAGGCAGGAGGCATACTGAGTATAAGATTTGGCCTTTATTGCTTTTTGAATGACTTTACAGAAGGTGACAGAAAGTTGAGAAAAAAGGTGTATTAAATGTGGATAATCTGAATAAACTTAGTATGAACTTTTAATATGATCCATTTTTTTCTGAAAGGTTGAAATACTTCTGACCTTACCTTTCATATGGGCTGTGTAATTTTTTATAGCTTTAATGCTTAAACTTGCTGTACAAAATCTGTTTGGATCAAATTAAGTTAGTCTCTTCCAAGCAAGGGCTGCAACACATGGCGCCAATAATTTTACTTTTTTGCAAATTTCACAGATAAAAACCCCACAAAGCCAAAGTATCTTTTGATATTTTATTTCAAAATTATCATCGACTGTCTCATATATGCTTTTATTTTTATAGAGATATATATATAGTAACATGCTGAGGTTTTGAAAAATAAATAATGAAAGCAATATAATATTATCATTTATGTATGGAATGTGATGACTAATAAACTAATTAGCCTTTATACACCTTGACATGTAAAAGTCATTGGTATCCAGAGCTCTCAAATGACATGTAGTGTGTGTCCTGCACTACAAATGCAGGTTGTCTGTATGAAGTAGATATCCCTGTAATATTGACCTCTCCTTATTTCCAGCAAGTAAATAGAATTACAAGCCATCAGATTTCTTTGATAGGTAGCTATAGCCCAGATCTGACACATAGAGATAACAATGTTATTAGCGAGTGCTTAACAAGGCATGTGTTCTCTGGGCTCTTGCACATGGAAGAAACATCTATGGGTGCAGAGCAAAGAGAAGACCATAGCACAAATACAGACTTGCCAGGATCCAAGTGGGCAGATTTACATTCCCCAGCAGCATGCTCAGACACCACCCACCCCCTTGAAAACACTGGATTATTCAATGTTTTTGTGGCAGAAGTCTTATTTTCCTCAGATGTTTTATGCCATTGTGTCACACCTTTTTCAAAAGAGCAAGTGGCTCAGCAGCTCGGCATTCTTGGCTGGAAGATAGGTTCCTGCTGTGCAGCATGGTAGGCAGGAGATGAGGCACAGAAGTCTTGGTGATGGGCTGGGAGCGTACAGCTTGAGAAAGAAGGGGGAGCCTGTTGAGAGACGCAGGGAGTGCAGCCCTGCCTGGGTCTGCCTGAAAGTGTTATGTTTCTCAGTGGACTCTGAAAGTGGACTCAGGAAAGCACTGAGATTCCAGATACCAAAGAGCTAGGCAAGGACTCCACTGCAAGAAAGCAGTAGGCAGCAGGAGGGTTGTCTCTTAAAGCCTTTTTTTTTCCCCCTGGTTCTGTCACTTACCCACTTTCAGTTTCTCCATTGAAGAAGTGAATTGTTCTGGGTGGTATCGTGACGTAAGGTAGCAGTTTGCGTCTTAGAAGTTTAGAAGCACTTTGATCTTGCTCTGGGGAGGTCATGACAACAGCATACCTACCTGAGAGCTGTGGTCAGCTGAGGATCCCATCATGTCAGCCCATCAATCGTAAACCATAATTATCTGATTTGCTGTAGATTAGACTGTGTGTTCAAATGCACTATTGAGAGGGTTTATACTGTCAATAGGAGGCTGTATATAGATTATTGTTCTGTAGCTCTTCTTGCATTGCAAATGACTATCATGTCATACGGCTTTCTGTGTCTTCTGTACGTTGAAAGTACAGCATCAAAAAGAAAAAAATAGATTAAGAGAAGAAAAGATCTCCTCACAAGTACAAAATTTGATTAATTTGCTACACCAAAATGGTCTAAATTAGTTACATCATCTGCTAGCATAACACTAGAAACAACCCTTTGGACATAAAGAATTACTAATTACAGATTATGTGCCACTTACAGATGCAATAGTGAAAGAAAAAATGGTGACATTATTACGCTAAGTAATACAGGAATATTCCAACCCACAAACGTTTTTACTAACAGATATAACTTTATGCCGTCAACAGTAATTTAATTCATATATAATATGTAAAAGCTCTTCCATCTCTGAAAATTAAGACTATAAAATGTAATTTCTCACAAGAATTGGTGAAAAAAATGACAAAGATATTTCACACAAATGGCTTTCCAGAATGATCTTTTTGATGGCAAATGTATACATTATCAACAGTTGTACATATTTTCAAGAAAAAGATTAATGTATCGCTATGTGTGCTTTTATTTTCACCAGCAGATTTTTTATTCCCTATAATTTATTTTTTCCATATAGATTTATTTATCTGTATAAATTATTTCAGTGACTGGGAGGAGACAACTAATAAAATGTTTGTTCATAAACATAATCTCAAGTTTTAAATACCTTTCCTCACACAAAAACTTTGAGTTGGTTGCTCATGTTGACTTAAAATTGGATCTGTTGTTCATGTTGATTTAAAATTAGTAAAGGCATGTCCTGCTGTGAAATTTCTAGCAATTACCTAGGTATTTTTGAGTTACTCAGTTTCATTTTTCCTTGGGGGGGGTGTGTGTGGTGTGGTACATCCAGAAGTACGGTAATGTTGAGAAAATTTTATTTTCCTGTGGATATCTACAAAGAATTTATTACAGTGAAGGGGGAGAAGAATTTTATCTATGTTTTTTTCTCAGCAAAAACCAAATATTCTTTTAGTGTCAACAGCATTTCAGAAACACTGTGTTAAGCTGCTAAAAATGTTATATGTGAGTGATCTAGTCCCAACAGAATATTTACTGGAATTAGTAAGGAAAAATGAACATCTTATAGACATGAAGGTGAAATTCTAAAAAAGTAGGTGCATCCCCTTATCTGATTGGCATGATTGTTTGTAAAACTATATATCGAATATTTAGGAATAATGTTAAAATTTTTAGGAAAGCAAAAAATGTATGCGTTTGATATGTATGTTTTTGTGCTGGACATGCCTTAAATTTAATGAATATCAAAAGTGCCTTCCAGCATTTAAGCTATCTCATATTTTGACTTTGTGCAACATAAGTACATGTTTTTATTTTGTCTGTACATTGCTGGAATGTATTACCTTTCTTCCCTTAGGCCTGAATGGTAAATTAATGAAGTATATATCTGATGTGCAACAATCAGCTTGTGCTGAGGCAATCAAGACTTTGTGTGAGGTCTATAACATGATTAGAATATATTTTGGGGTCATCATGAAGAGAAGCAAAGAGTAGAAAGCATTAAACTAACAATAAAAACAAACAAACAAAAAAGATTGGAAATGTACTTTTGACCATTCTGAAGTTTAAATTTACATCTGTTCCTGAGCAACAAGTGACTTTGCAAAAAAAGATAGACGTGCATGTTGTTAACATCGAGGCTTTAAAATCATAGATGGATAAATGGAACATTTCAGTGATCAGTTCAAGGAAACAGAATTCAAGCCAGAACTGAAAGCTTTAAAGCCTGTTTACAGCAACAGCAGTAAACTTTTGAAAAAAATAAGTTGCCTAGCTAGTTTTGAAGAAGTTGCTACTGGAAATGTTTTTCAAGGAAGCCAAACATTTAAAGTGGAAAAACACTTTAGCTATTACAAATTCATATTACAAACTTTATAAGTTATTGAAAAATTATAGGTGTTTTTGTTCCTTTAGAAAACTCCAGGATGTGAAAGGCAAGGAACCAGTAAATATGAGAAGCTTGCCTCTTCATTAAAATGACTGTCTAAAAGCAGCTCTTGTTGCTGAATATTGACTATTTTACTATTACATCTCAGGGGAAAAAAAGTCGCTGCCAATGACCAACATTTATTCAAGACAAGGAGTTACAAACTGCATTACATTTTGCTTAGTACTGAAAAGACTTAATGGATTTCCATAGAAATAGTAGTAATAAATCGAACATCAAATGGAATAGTCAGCGTCTAAACTAAGCTGTGAAGTTGTAATGTGTAGGTCCCACAGTTATGTTTATTAAATCTACTGTTGTCTGAGCCATTCTTGCTAAATTTCTCTCAGATAATAAATGAGAATCTGACTGGCTTCCTCTCGCCTGTATGTAGCTACCTGAAAATGAGGAGTTTAGTTTAAGGGAGCCACATAGGTCTCCTGTAGTTAATGAAGGAGAGAAATAGCTTAATTTGAGGATTATCCCAATGATCATAAATGGTTTTGGCTGTGGTGGTATTCTCCTTGGAGGTCTACTCTCTCATGACAAAGAGGAACTTTAATGGTGAATTTATAAAGAAATCCTAACTTTCAGATCCCTGAGTGAGATGAATTCCACTTCATATATGCAGAATCTGCTCTCCACTTTCTATGAGGAAAGCACAGGTTAATGAAAGATGTTTCCTAGTATTAGCATCTTCTTGCATCCTGAAAGCAAGTCTTTAATAATTATTATGCTGTGACAGACACACTGAAGTTTCATTTATGTTTGGCACTACCTGAATTAACTATGATTAAAGAATTATACAATAAATTTTACTTAAAAGGTTCATGGTAGGCCACATCAGTTTACCATTTCTTTAGTGGAACATAATAAAGAACACTTTTGATTTTTTGGAAGGTATGAGAATTCCATGGCACTGTAGGATTATAAATTACTTGCTAATTCTTTTTGGTTAAAAAGAAAGATCAAAAATTTAGTGAGGCTACTGAATAAAAATGAACATAGTATAAGTTTTGACAAACACATGGAAAAAATAATGAAAGAATTTGCACTTTACAGTTCTGTTTTAATCCAAGAATTAGTGATGTTCAGAATTTTTTTTTCTTCTCACCTTTTCTGTAAATGTGACAATATAATTATAAGGTGTATGTTACATATGCTATATGTACATACATGTATAAGCTACTTGAGTTCTTTGTGTATCTGCACATGAATACATTATCCATTCATGCAGCCCCACTATTAGTTGTGGACTTCAGTATGTTAAATATGTTATAGATGAAGTAAAGAAGAATCCTTCCCCAAAAAAACAACACCCCAAAACACTGGGAGATAAACTGCTAAAAAATTATTGGTAACAGTAATTTAAGAACGTTGGCTTATATCCACATTGTTTGCACAGATCCTGTAGAGATTGCTTTACAATAAACAATGTATTTCCACCAGAAGATTCTTAACTCCTGCTGAAGTCCGTGGGAATTCCATTTAAAAAATGGGTATAATAAAAGTATTTATCAGTACACTAATACTATGGGATATTTAGAGTTTTTCAAATTTATGTGAAGATTTACTAATATCACAAAGAGAAACTGTCTTCATAAGAAAGCTTTAAAGGAGCCAGCAGGAAAAGAGACAACAAACTTCTGCTTAACTCATATAATCTGTTCACACTGAAAATATTGACTAGGAGAAAATATGGCAATTGACAAAAAACAAGAAAGAAAAGAAAGTAGGAAGAGTTTCAATGTGCAAACAAATTGTGTAGGGCTCCCAAAAGTATGGTAAAAGACTGAGATAACACTCTCTAAAATGTATTTATTGATTAAAAAAAACCCACCAAACCCAAAAACTAACCAGGAAAGACATACAGAATATACCGCCTTAAAGTCCCAATTTGATATTTCTTATATTTTTATGTCTTTTTTTCTTTTTTCATGTCAGTACATTTATAAATTGAAATTCAGTGACTGGTAATACACTTTTATTTCTAGGTCAATTATTTATGTATCAGGAGTGAATATGGTTTGAGACACTGCATTTTTGATAATTAATTTTACATAAATTTATGCTTAAGTTATAATGTAACTCTGTATTTTATTTTTTTATTCCTTTTATATCTGTAGTGTAAAAAAAGTTATTTTACAGCCACAGCTAACTTATGTTGCAATTGTCTATTTATGTAAGTTTTATTTAACTATCAATCCGTCAACAGATACAAATATTTCGATAGCATCATGTGTTCTGTAAACCTAAAACCACTTACAGATAGTGACTTTTAGCATGTGACATACTTAACAGTAATGCTGTTTAATCTCATATCATCTTTCACTCCCTCTCTGCTCATTTAAACTTGAATATTTCTGTTTCTTTGTGCCATTTTGCCATTTTCTATGTCTGTGACATATGCTTTCCTATTTTGAGAAGTAGTCTGTGAAAACATTGTTAATCTTCTGAACACCAGTTTTAAAAAATAATTACTGTAAAAATGATGGTCTGTAAGAGGGAGCTATTGAAGTGGGACAATGATGTCATTACTCAGAGTAATCTACCAAAACACAGATTTTACAGAGGAATGTTCCAAGACCTGGAGCAGCGCAGTCGGACAGAGATCTCCTGTGCGATGATACTAATAAACTCACTCTTGTAGGTTTTATTGGTATTCATTTGCAGACTCCTGTCTTTTGAGGATCATTGCCTTCTGGTCAGAGTGGCACCTAGAGCTGAGTCAATCATAGTTCAATTTATTAGATTGCAGTGTGTCTGTAGTGTTGTGTAATAATTCAGAAAAAGAAACAAGTTGGATTGCTTTAATAATCATAGGGTATAACCCTAATTAAGCCAGGTAAAACTCCATTCCTACTACATCTCAAAAGACTAGAAAAGTGCTGCAAATAAGCAGTCCCAGATAGAACCAAATGTCATTTTGCGCCCTTTGAATATTGTCCAAATTTCGTGAAAATTGTCATTTTCATTTTCAAGCTTTCTCTGTCAAACTGGGTTAAATCTCATTCATTCAGTGAAATGGAAGTGATATCGGAAAATCCAAAGAAACACCTTTTTCCTCAGGGATTTTATTGTTTTATCATTTTAGACAAGAGGCCAAATCACCAGGTTTGGGCAAGCGACAAATTATGCATGTGGAGGCTAGAGGGTGGGAATATCCTGGGTTTCGCAAGGCCACTCTGCCAATGTAGGCATATGGCGGTCCAGGGCTACTCAGAGGGGGAGAAACTGATGAGTTAACTGTGAACTTCTACATTTGGTCAGATGTATGGCTTTCTAGGCTCCATTGATTGTATTGATCAGACAGCTGCAGTAGCCGCAATGGGTTCTTAGACACCTGAAGTTAGGTATATCAGTGTATAAGAAGGCACTATCTGCTAATGTCAAGTTACACATTCATTGGAATTCATAAATAAATAATAATTAAAAAAAACCTTTATACATTTTCGGGCATTTCTGTATAATTACAAAGGTTATAAAATGGGGACCTATATAGGTATTCTCTTGCAGTTGGTATTCTCTCACAACTCACTGAAACTAAGGCTGTTTGGTACTTCAGGAAAAGCAACACATTTCTTGAGACTTGTCAGTGAAACATCACAGTAGAAAACAATGGTGTTTATGCTTGTATGGGTACAGGTGTGGCAAAAGAGCTATAGAGTTATCCTGTCATCAAGTTCTTTTAACTTAGATGTTCAGTTGTCTTTTCTCAGCCCATCTATGTGCAGTACATATTTGGAGGCATCGTTCTTTCCTTCAGAAGCCTCGGTGATATTAAGAGCTTACAAAAGTTTGTGCAGTGTCAGTGTGATGAGAACAGAAATGCAGATCTAAAAGCTATGTTATCCTAAAACAGTCTGGAAATGTAATGCAGATTACCAAAATCTATCACTGATTGTTAATAAACACTTAAGTGTACAAAACCTAAATTTGATAAATGACATTTTGTGTGAGATTCTCATCCAGCTGGACTAGTAATAATCTTAAAGCAGTAGCTGAAATAGGTGTGGTTTTCTGTTTCTTAATCCAATGATATTTCTTCATGTAATTTAAATAAGTATATTGTCTTGTAAAATAATATGGGAATTTTTCAACGTGGTAGTCATGTCGGAATTATTGTTATTATTCATACAGTTTGTGACATTGATATGTAATTTATATTTGGTCTCTTCTTGTTTTCCAGGTCTCCCAACAAGGACATGGCTTCAAATGAAAGAGAGATTGTGGTTTGGGTTTGTCAGGAAGAGAAGATTGTATGTGGCCTGACAAAGCGCACCACTTGTGCAGAAGTCATTCAAGCATTGCTTGAGGAACATCAAGCAACTTTTGGAGACAAAAAGGTCCTTTTTGGAAAACCTAGTGATTACTGCATTGTAGAAAAATGGAGAGGCTCAGAGCGAGTACTTCCTCCCTTGACAAAGATTCTGAGACTTTGGAAAGCCTGGGGGGAAGAGCAGTCTAATTTGCATTTTGTGTTGGTAAAGTCAGATGCTTTCCTCTCATTTCCATTGTGGAAGACAGCTGAAGCTAAGGTAGTACAAAATGTAGAAAAACAGTGGGATCTCAGTCCAGCAAATTACATGAAGATGTTGCCAATAGATAAGCAAAAGAAAATTGTGAGGAAGACTTTCCGGAAACTGGCCAAGCTTAAACAGGACAGTGTTCAGCAAGAGAGAGATAACATGGAGACACTGATTCATCTGATCATTTCTCAAGATCATACCATTCATCAACAAGTCCTTAGAATGAAGGAGCTAGATATGGAAATTGAAAAATGTGAAGCAAAATTCCATCTAGATCGTGTGGCCAATGATGGAGAAAATTATGTACAGGACTCCTATTTAATGATCAATCCAAGTGAGGCTGAGCAGCAAGGGAGTAGGCCAGATGATCAGAAAAACATGCATGACTATTTGAGCAAAAGTGATGGAATTTTACAGGTTGAAGAGAGACTGAAACATCACAAACAATTAATAGAGAAGCTATGTGCTGAAATTGAAAGAGAGGTACACGGTATATGCACAGAAAAAAGTGGAGACGATATTCACACAGAAGGAGCTGCTAATGCTGAACTGGAAAACTCAGATTTGGAAAGTGTAAAATATGAGCTGGAAAAAAGTATGAAAGACGGTCTGAGAATCAACTCATACCTGAGCTGCATTCAGAAAGAACTTACATACAGGGACTCACTGCTTCAAAAGAAGGAAAAAGAATATGAACTTCTTACAGAAGAATTTAATTTACTACATGTTAAAGACAACATCGAAACTAGGCTTCCATCAAATGAAGAACCATCCAAGGGCAGTGGCATGTCCAGTAACAGCATTGCTGTTCCTGACTTTGTTCATAGAGTGACTAATCTGGACATAAATGATACAGACTCTGACACTGGAATCAGCTCTACACACAGTCAGGACTCTGAAATAACTTCAGGGGACATGGTACTGTTGTCAACATAGTTGAAAACAGTCATGCATTTATGAAAAGTTATATTTTGGAGGATATTTATAAGAATTAGTAAACCTTGTTGTCTTTGAAGTTCAGCCCTTCAAGATGTTAAAACTGTGGCACCGCTTTAGCAAAGTAAACAGTGTCTATTTATGTACTTCAAAGTATACTTGTGCTAAAGCGCATGGGCAGTCTCATGGGTTAACTGCTAATAGGCGCAAGGTTGTTGACTTAGATAAACCAGGACAGACTGTTTAGACCTTGTAATGTTGATACTCAGTGAAACAGGAGCATTCTGACTGACTTGGACCAAAAGTCTGGAGATTTGATATCCCCTAATCTTTGGGTCCACTTCTGCGTCTCTTTAACTTTTTAGGAATGTGAATTAGAGATTAGATGAAACTAGACAGAGTGCTTGATTTTCTGCTCTGTTACATTAGCTTTATTCAGCTGGAGTTTCCCTGCCATGAAGCTGCTGTAAAAGAATATATAATCGAGCATATAATCTGTTAAAAATAGTTTTTATGATATTGTAGGACAAAAGAAATGCAATTGCATTTAAACTGTGTATTTAAATTTAGTTTTGAGTTATCAGGATGATATTTTCAGAAATACCCAAGCCCCATTTTAAAAATTATCTTACACACATAGGTTTTTAATTTCCAGTCTCTTTCAGCAGCGTTTAACTGCTTCTAAGATCCTTGAAACCCCTACTTATCTGTTGTTACTCTGTAGTTGCCCCAGTGATGCTTAAGTCCACATAGTTCCTGCCAGTGGGCATGTCAGAACTGCCTACATCCTGCTTGTGCTAGACACTTAAATCCCAAGCTCACACCTAACCCCAGGGGCATTTTCAGCGAGGCTTTCTCCTGCCTATCTCACCCGTCAGATCCAGTGTCAGGCCTCCTCAGATCATGACTACCAAATAAAGCATAACAGAAGGGACGGGCAGGAACCAGACATTTTTGGCTCTGGCTAGATACTGTTTCCCAATAGCCAGGTAGTTACCATTTTAACACAGCAGGTAGGTTGTCAAATCCTGCCTCATGCTGTTTTGGAGCAGGGTTATGGACCTGTAAATCCTACTTCCTCAGTGAGGACTTTGGGGTACAGCTAAAGCTGATCCACTTTATATAGCTAATTAAATATTGGGCCCCAGGAAAAAAAAAGATGGAATGCAAAACATGAGAATTTTACAACTATATGGTTAAGTCAAATAATTTCACTTAGGATGTATAGCTGGTCTCAGATCCTTCTCCAGCACATTGCTGTGAATCCAAAGTGAAGGTGTATACTCAGTTATCGAAAAGGATTTCTAACTGAGCTAGAAACTGTGCTAACAGAGAGTACATAAGTAATTTCTGGGTTGCCATGATTATATTTTGCAGATCAATCTGTTTCATGCTTTTGATTAAATGAATTCAACAGAGAAATAGTTACAGTGTTTCTAAACAAAAGTGAGCTCCAGCAAAATTCAAACAGATCCTGGATTTAAAAGCCTACAAAGTAAATGAACAGACAGTACCTAAAAGGTATAAATGTAAAATACTTTCAGATACACTGCTTTCCCTTTCTGTGTTTTTCTTAAATGTCTGTCATCCGTCTGTTTTCTAAAATGACCAAAGTGCTAGAACTACTGATTAGCACATATTTGATGCAGGAAAAAAAAAAAAAAAGTTAAAAAAAAGAAGGAAAAAGAAGAAAAAAAAAGAGAAAAAAAAAAGAAAAAAAGGCCTTTTCTAAAAGAGTAATTTTTGTGGGTTTTTTAAAGTTTTTTTTTTTTAACCTTGGATATTATAAATAGTTTATTTTCCAGGAAAGTGTGCTAGCTGCCTTAATATATTTTGTGTTGTGTTTTTGTCATACAATGTTATTTTAATACTTCAATAACAATATGTCATATTTAGACTCATCAGCTCCGATGGAAACATAAATATGTATCAAATATATTATCTTATCATCGTAATAATTTATTAACGCAACTCGGCATCTTTTGAACTCTGTGGTATCACTGACAAGTAGTAAGCTAAGAGCTTTGAACGTTGGGAGTAGGCTAATGTATTCTATGAGTTCTTGTGAATTTAGCTAACAGTTATGTCTAATGAGTTTTTTTTTAATAAATACTTAGGGGATAAAGTATTCAAACAGAATAAGCTGTGCAGGCTAGTACAAGACACGTGGGGGAATTAATTTCTACTCATACTCTATCAGATTTCTTTCCCTCATAGGAACTTGTTACTGGTTCTCAGAACTGATCTTTAACCACACTATGTGGTTGATTGTACATCCCCTGCAACATGTAGATCCTTAGAGTATTGCTATGTTTTAAGAAAATAATAAGAAAAATAGGTTGGGAGCGAGTATTTCTTCAAAAATAAAATAATATTAAAAAACCCAGTGTTTCAAAGCTTGTATTTGAAGCTTATACCTTGATATCTCAAACTTGTTTCTTCCAGAATTTAGATGAATGTGCCAGATGACTAAAGACTGTGTGCACTCTTTGCTGTTTATCTGACTCTGCACTTTCTATATACTTGTTAGACCTGGGTTTAGGATGCTAAAACTATACTTTATGAACCTTTATGCTCCTTACTTAATGATTCTTCCTTTGTCTCAACTATCTATCTTTTTTTTTTTTTTTTTAATTCCCATGAGGAAATGCGCAATCAAACACTTGGGCTAATTTCCTGACATTCTTTGAAGGCAGTTTCCTTTCCATCTTCACATTTTTGTTTTATCTTACAAAATTTTCCATGGACTATGTTATACTTACTGACAAAGAGGAAGATCAAAAAAGTCCTGCATAACAGGAGACAAAAATTCTACCCAGGGAGTGGAAATGTGAAATATTAAAGTGAAATGAAAGGAAAGTCAATCCATTACACTTGTCGGTTACAAAGGGGTTTTTATAGAAAGACACTTTTTGCACAGAGTCATGGAGTGGTTTGGGTTGGAAGAGATCTTAAAGATCATCTAGTTCCAACACCCCTGCCATGGGCAGGGACACCTTCCACTAGACCAGGTTGCTCAGAGCCCCATCCAGCCTGGCCTTGAACACTTCCAGGGATGGGGCATCCACAGCTTCTCTGGGCAACCTGTTCCAGTGCCTCACCACTGCCATAGTGAAGAATTTCGTCCCAACATCCAATCAAAATCTACCCTCTTTCAGTTTAAAGCTATTCCCCCCTTGTCCTATCACTACATGCCATGTAAAAAGTCCCTCTCCCGCTTTCTTGTAGGCCCCATTTAGGTACTGGAAAACTGCTATGAGGTGTCCCCAGAGCCTTCTCTTCTTCAGGCTGAACTACCCCAACTCTCTCAGCCTGTCTTCACACGAGAGGTGCTCCACCGTCTGATCGTTTTTGTGGCCCTTCTCTGGACTCACTCCAACAGGTCCGTGTACTTCTTATGTTGGGGGCCCCAGAGCTGAACAGAGTACTCCAGGTGGGGTCTCACCAGAGCAGAGTAAAGGGGCAGAACTGCCTCTGTCGACCTGCTGGCCATACTTCTTTTGATGCAGCCCAAGACATGGTTGGCTCTCTGGACTGCAAGTGCACATTGCCAGGTCATGCGAAGCTTCTCATCTGCCAACACCCTCAAGTCTTTCTCCTTGGGCTGCTCTTAATCCATTCTCTGCCCAGCCTGTACTTGTGCTTGGGGTTGCTCTGACCCACATACAGGACTTTGTGCTTCCCCTTGTTTAACCTCATGAAGTTCACACGGGCCCATCTCTCAAGCCTGTCAAGGTCTCTGGACAGCATCACCTCCGTCCAGTGTTTCAATCGCACTGCACAGTTTGGTGTCACTGGCAAACTAGTTGAGGGTGCACTTAATCCCACCATCTATGTTGCTGACAAAGATGTTAAACAGCACCAGTCCCAATACTGATGACCCCTGAAGAATGCCACTCATCACTGGTATCTAATGACATCGAGGAGTAGACCGCAACTCCATAAGCGCAACCATCCAGCCAATTCCTCATCCACTGGGCAAATGTGCCTGTACAATTTAGAGACAAGGATATTGTGCAGGACAGTGTCAAATGCATTGTGCAGTTCTAGGTAGATGACATCAGTTGCTCTTTCCTTATCCACCAGTGTCATAACCCCATTGCAGAAGGCCACTAAATCTGTCAGGCATGATTTGGCCTTAGTGAAGCCATGTTGGCTGTCACCAGTCACCTCCTTATTTTGCCTGTGCCTTAGCATAGTTTCCATGAGGATCTGCTCCATGATCTTGCTGGGCACAGAGGTAAGACTAGCCTAAGTTGCCTGGGTCTTGGTCTTTATTCCCTT
The DNA here is from genome assembly GCF_023634155.1 of Falco peregrinus. Classification (NCBI taxonomy): domain Eukaryota; kingdom Metazoa; phylum Chordata; class Aves; order Falconiformes; family Falconidae; genus Falco; species Falco peregrinus. Next base: position 52,136,243 of record NC_073726.1, read on the forward strand.
TTTAAAAATGAGGTTTATGTTTCCCTTTTTCCAGTCAGTGGGAACATCACTGGACTGCCAGGACTTCTCAAATATGATGGATAGCAGCTTAGCCACTTAATCCACAAGTGCCCTCAGGAACTGCAGATGTATCTCATCAGGTCCCATGAAGTTGTATGCCCCCTGATTCCTTAGATGATATCAAACTTGATCTTCTCCTATTGTGGGCAGTTCTTCATTCTCCCAGCCACTGCCTTTGCCTTCTGTGGCTTGGGCAGTGTTGCTGGAGCGAAGCACTTGCTGGTGGAGACTGAGACAAAAAAACCTGCTGAGTACCTCAGCCTTCTCCATATCCCAGGTAACCAGGTCTCCCATTTCCTTCCAGAAAGAGCCCGCATTTTCCCAGTCTTCTTTTATCACCAATGTACCTATAGAAGCTTTTTGTTGCCCTTGATGTCGCTGGCCAGATTTAATTCTATCAGGGCTTTAGCTTTCCTAACCTGATCCCTGGCTGCTCAGACAATTTCTCTGTATTCCTCCCAGGCTACCTTTCCTTGCTTCCACCCTCTGTAGGCTCCCTTTTTCATTTGAGTTTGTCCAGGAGCAATTTGTTCATCCATGCGTGCCTCCTGGCATTTTTGCCTGACTTCCTTTTTGTTGGGACACATTGCTCCTGAGGTTGGAGGAGGTGATCCTTGAATATTAAATAGCTTCCCTGGGCCCCTCTTCCCTCCAGGGCTTTATCCCATGGCTCTCTGCCAAGCAGATCCCTGAAGAAGCTAGACTTTGCTCTCCTGAAGTCCAGGGTAGTGAGCTTGCTGTGCACTCCCCTTGCTGCCCCAAGGATCTTGAACTCTACCATTTCATGGTCACTGCAGCCAAGGCTGCCCTTGAGCTTCATATTCCCCACCAGTCCCTCCTTGCTGGTGAGAACAAGGTCCAGCACAGCACCTCTCCTCATTGGCTCTTCCATCACTTGGAGAAGGAAGTTATCATCAACACATTCCAGGAAACTTATGGATTGTTTAATCCCTGCTGTGTTGTCTGTCCAACTATCCAGGTGTTTGAAGTCCTCCATGAGAAATAGGGCTTGTGAACATGTGGCTGTTCCTATCTGTCCAAGAGGGCCTCATCCACTCAGTCTTTCTGGTCAGGCAGACTGTAGCAGACTCCCACTATAATGTCACCTGCCCCTGCCCTCCCTTTAATCTTGACCCATAAGCTCTCAGCCAGCGTCTCATTCATCCCCAGACAGAGCTCCATGCTCTCCAGCTGGTTGTTGACATAGAGGGTGACACCCCTCCCTTGTCTCCCCTGCCTGCCCTTCCCAAAGAGCCTGTATCCTTCCATTACAACACTCCAGTCTAGGAGCGATCCCACCATGTCTTCACAATGCCAATCAGATCATAGCCCTGCAGGCATGTGCACATCTCTAGCTCTTCTTGTTCATTCCACCATACCACCTGCTTTTGCATAGAGGCATTTAAGTTGGGCCCCCGATGAAGCTAACTTACTGGTTGGAGTGGCTGGAATTCCTCTGTGCTGCTCTTTAGGTTCTCTGCAGCTAACCTGTGATCCCTCTCCAGGCTCTTGGCATGTATTGCTGGCACTGGCATCAAACTGGTAGGAGTGGGATGGACTGAGGTTCCCCACTCCCCGGCAACTTTTATGTAAAGCCCTCTTCACCAGTGTGGCAAGCCTATGACCAAAGATGCTCTTCCTCTTCTCTGACAGATTGATTCCATCAGTCCCCAGCAGACCAGGCTTCTCAAAGCAAGTCCCACGGTCTAAGTAGCTGAACCCCTGACTGTGGCACCAGTCCTGTAACCACTCGTTGATTTGCTAGATTCAGCTGGCCCTTTCAAACCCTCCCTTCATCTGGGAGGACTGGTGAAAAAACTACCTGCACTCCAGAGTCCATTACCACTGCTCCCAGGGCTCTGTAAACCTTCTTGATATTCCTCAAACTGTTCCTGGTTGCATCACTGATGTGCATCTGAAAAAACAGCAGTGGCTAATAGTGGACTGTATGAGGCTTAGTAGTCTCTCAGTTACAACCCTGATATGAGGCCCTGGTAAGCAGCACACCTCTCTAGAGAACACATCAGGTTGGCAAAAGGGTGCCTCCACACCTCTGAGAAGACAGTCGCCTACCACTATCATTTCACCTTTGCCTAGTAGTGCTGGTTGTTCTATATGTAGCACATTGTGCTGCCCTACTGAGCTCCAGCACCTCTCCTGATGTGGTGAGTCTTTCCTCTTCAGTCTGCAGAGCTGTGAAGAGCTTCTGCAAGGGCACCTCAGGCTTTGGGGGAAGTCTCATCCTCCTACAGGTCCTTGCCATTGCAAACTTCCATTCTGAATTATTGCCCACCTACCCCACACCCCCTTCTGTATGTGCCAGTGGGAGAGGTTTTGGTTGGTTGGCTGTGTGTCCGCTACAGACTGTGCTTGGAACCAGCTGTCTCCTTGGTGCCCCTGATGTTACAGAAGCCTTCTCACCATCTCTTGCAGCTCAGCCACCTGCTGCAGGACAACCTCCACCGGGGCACAACTTTTGCAGGCAGGTCTGCTGCCTGTCCCTGCCCCAGAAGAAAGGTCCAGGCACGTCCTGCAGTCTGAGGTCTGCACTGCAGCCTCTTCCTTCAGCAGCTTTGGGTGGAGGCATCAGCCACTGCAGGGGTAGATGGTGCAGATCCTCCCGCTGGAGCTGCAGTCTTTGTTCTCAGACAAGTGCCCATCATTCCGCCTTGAGATAGTAGTGCCCTTGACCTGTGCAGGTGGTCACAGAACAGTGCCCTCTCTGTTTGCCTACTCTGTTCACAGTGCTCCTGCTTTTCTTCAGCGTAAGAGGAATATCGTGGTGACTAGGTGCCAGGCTTAGCCTGTATCATGAATGTTTTGGGTTGGGATAGGTTAGTCCCTGATGAGAATCTAGGCAGAGATCTTCAGTGACTGTCATTGGAGCGAACAGTACTGAAATGAGTGGACTTGCCTAATACAAAGTTCTTTGGATCCTACATACTTAAACAGTTTCACATATGTATTTATAACCAATATAACTCCAACAGTTTCCAAGGAACACAGTGTATACCCAGAAATCTCATGTTTCTGCCTGACTTTATTACATACTTTTACAAATTTGATGAAAGCAGATGAGTCAATTTAATTACCTGCTTCAGTTCCTTGATGACTCTTTCAAATATAAAACATAATTATCATTTGGTTATATATAAATTTACAGTATTTACCATCCATTTATGTTCCCAAAAATTACCGTGTAATTACAGAATTATTGCTCCCCCCAAAAAAACCTGAGCAGTCCCCAAGAACTTTATCGCATCAGACTTATAGATTATATATTTGTCTTCAGATTGCATAGTCAGGGATTGTTCTGCTGGTTGTCTTGTGCTCCATACGTACATACATACATACATGTTGCTAACACAGGGTATTGGATTGTATGATACTGACAGACTGAAATTCACAGACATGAAAGCTTCAACTTGCAGCTTTAGGCTGCTAAGATTAATAGCCTTTACATTTCTCTACATGCCCAGAATCATCACTTGTGAGTTTCTGCATATTTCCAGCTGTGTAGAGACACAAATGGATGCAATGTAACAAATCATTATTACAAAATTATATTGTTTCTATTTCTGATTGCTTAATTGTGTTCATCATTTTGGATGAAAATTTAGAGCAATGCACCTAATTCAGCAAAGTATTGATATATCTAACTTTAAGCAAATAGTAATTTGAATGATTTTGTGTGTGATTGAATTGGGTTTGCATGGCAAGGTTTTCTGGGGGACCTACAGGGGTGGGGTGGTGAAAACTTTTAAAATTGATTACTGCTTATGAAAAAGTTTCTGTCTTTAATTAGGAATTGTGTAACTTGGACAGTGAGCTCAGGGAGCTCAAGGGCAACTTTAATGAGCAGGTGGTGTTTGTCCTGAGCCCCCAGAACAAGCCAGATGTGGGCAGGACCATCCAGACAATAAATACTGTGTGCAGCTGTGTCATGACGGTAACTCTACCATGCTCGGGCATCTGGCCAACGTCCCTGGCGTGTGTGAACCTTACAAACCATGAGATAGTGCACGACTGCACTTAGCATAAACTTAAAAGTTTGCTTACACTAGATATGTAAACTGGTTTTGTTATTCACTGAGTATAAAGGTGGGTAAGCTCTGGGAATGGGATGCACCGTGTAGGAATTTTCCCAGTTACTGGCACCAGCTGCAACGGGGCTTCCCAGCTAAAGTGTGGGCCTGGATGATGTTAAGGTGGTAATTGGTGGTGTATAACACTTTGCAGTAATGATTTGATGCTTCACTCTTGCTGCTTTTTTATCATATTTTGCATAATAACTAGTACTGTTTCCTTTTATCATATTGCATGCTATTTTCCATTATTGTATTGTAATATAATAAATTGCATTTATTCTTGTATTTGATTTGGAATTAATTTTTGCTTGGTATCCAGTCAATCAGAAGAACAGGTGGCTTCTGTGAGAAGCTGCCGGAAGCTTCCCTCTTGTCTGACAGTGCCAATGCCAGCCAGCTCTAAGACGGATCCACAACTGACCAAAGCCAAGTCATTCAGTGACAGTGGTAGTGCCTCTGTGATGACATATTTAAGAAGGGGGGGGGGAAAGCTGTGCAACTGCAGCAGGAGACAGGAGTGATAATATGTGAGAGAAAAAACTCTGCAGACAACCAGGTCAGTGAAGAAGGAGGGGAAGGAGGTACTGCAGGCACTGGAGCAGATGTTGCCCTGCAGTTCATGATGAAGACTATGGTGAGGCAGGCTGTTCCTCTGCAGACCATGGAGGTCCACAGTGGAGCAGATTTCCATCTGCAGCCCATGGAGGACCCCATGCTGGAGCAGGTGGTTGCACCTGAAAGAGGCTGTGACCCCGTAGAAAGCCCACACTGGAGCCAGCTCCCAGCAGGACCTGTGATCCTGTGGAGACAGGAACCTATGCTGGAGCAGGTTTGCTGCCAGAACTTGTGGGGAATCCATGCTGGAGCAGTCTGTTCCTGAAGGACTGCACCCCATGGAAGGGGCCCACACTGGAGCAGTTTGTGAAGAATTGTAGTCTGTGGGAAGGACTCACACTGCAGAAGTTTGCGGAGGACTGTCTCCCATAGGAGGGTATCCACGCTGGAGCAGGGGAGGACTGTGAGGAATTCTCCTTGTAAGGACGAAGGAGTAGCAGAGACAACGTGTGATGAACTGAGTGCAGCACCCATTCCCCATCCCCCTGTACCACTGAGCAGGAAGATGTAGGGGATAGTCAGGAGTGAAGTTGAGTGCAGGAAGAAAGGAGGGGCAGGAGGGAAGGTGTTTTAAGATTTAGTTTTATTTCTTATTACTCTACTCTGATTTCATTGGTAATAAATTAAGCTAATTTCCACAAGTTGAGTCTGTTTGTGTGTGACGGTAATGATTGACTGATCTCTCCCTGCCCTTATCTCGACCCTCATGCTTTCCATTATGTTTTCTCTGTTCTGTCCAGCTGAGGTGAATGGTTTCGGTGGGCACCTGGCATCCAGCCAGGGGCAACTTACCACAGTGATGCATATTATATTTTCTTTAATAATACATGAACGTTCCTTGCTAAATTTTTAGTATTCTTGTGACTCTTCATTCTGTTAAAAAAACCCCAACACTTACTATTTTTTATATTCATCTCATGAAACACTGGTTTTGTAACAAAATATCTTTGATAATGATAAACATTTTCATTAACAGTGCAAGTGGAACATGCACTTAAGAACAGACATCTGTAATCCAAAGGGCTTTTTTCTAAACCTGCTTTAGACCCTCTTTTCTTGTCTCGCCAGTTTAGTTACCCTGAACATAAATGGCAGTTTTCTTCCAACAGTAACATGCTCATAATGGTTACACGCATAATTCTCCTAGAGCTGTGGTGTTTATCCTTCTAGGTATTTTACTACAATATTTAAAAGACAACTAGGTTATTTGGCATTTTATAACTTCTGAAAATTAAATTGCTGCTTGCTATCTTTCTCAGAGGTCCATCTGGCAACATAAACATACTCCAAAACAAATATGACTACATTTTCATTGTCCATAATATAATAATTTTTCCGTACATTGAAACTTTTTCCCTGAAATGTGTTTAAATGAGTATATATATTTTTAATATTGTGTTCGTGATAGTGTTTTGTGAAATGTAGTAGCCACATTCCAAAGTTTTTTGCTGTTTTTTTTAATATAACAAGCAACTCGGAATATATACTATGTGAAAATCACATAGTCCTTTCTCAAACAAAACTGTTTGAGAAAACAGTCCATGACTGAAATGATTATCTTCCAAAGAGAGGACTGCTGGTTTATAAAACAGATAAATCAAGATTTTCTTTCTCATGCTTAACATATTGCAATATATAGTTAGTATGTCTTACGTCAAGCATAGCTTTTCAGACAGGTGATTGCAGACTTCTGGAACCAGGTTTGTGGCTGCCTTGTATCTCCAACAGATCTGGTCCAACTGGAATCCAGTCACTAATTGCAATGGGAGCTGTTCATAATTTTTACAAACATTCAGGTTTACTTCAGGAAATATCCCCAGATAAGAACCTATAGTTATGATTGGGCATTATTTCACTTTTCCTGAATTATGAATTAAGTGCTTACATTTTGTGCTACATTAATTTTTCAGATGTTAAAAAGATAATATCCAAAACTTCATAACTGACTAGAATTCATGACAGTTTTCTATCTATCTTATTCATCTGGAATTTGAGGGGGTTTGCATTTAAAAAAACATATGATTTATCATTCAAAAACCAATTGATCATTATATTTTCAAAAATATTTACAGTAAGAAGTGTTAACTGCACTAGCTTTGTCAACTGAATCCCACATAAGAATGGGAAAATATAGTCTTTGTGCATGTAAATGCAGGTTTTTACTTATGAAGTTACTATATGCATATTTTGCTTTATTAGCCTGTTGGTTGAGATTTTAATTCACCCAAATATTTGAAAACTTAACTTTAATGTTCAATCCATTCACTGACATCTATTTTTCAGGAAGTAATAATTCTTGCTGGGGAGAGAGGAATTATTTTGTTAAAACCAATACAGGGATTATCTCGCTAGGATCCAGTTAAGATAAAGTAAAAAGCCCAGCTGGTACAAAAAGTTCATTGTCAACCAGAAGTTCAATTCAATCCTATGAAGTATCGAGGCTGGAGAGATTATATAATATTAACTGTGAGAAAGTCATGCCATTACTTGCGTTGATAAAAAAATTCTGTTGTTCCGCAGCTCAAAGCGTTACAGGAGTATGCAAGATACATAAGCATCTGAGCACTTTACCAGTGCATTCCTGAGAATACTACAGGCCAGCAACTCTGTTACAGATTACAGGAGGAAAGACAGAGCTATTTGCATGAGAAAGTAACTGTTAATTCCTTTCCATCTGTATTCAGAGTTTTTGCTAGGCACAGAGAGGGACCTTTTGATTTAGAGAGCTTTTGTCATTCATAACCTAGAAGTAGTGTGAACTCCTTTTGTATTAGACTATAGTGACAGAAAAATATACAGTGTTCATGGTAATTTTAATTCTTTTGCAAGTTGCCATAGACTGTGTGAATATAAAACTTATTTGACCATTTTCCCTGATTCTGATTTCACTCATCTCCATACTTTACCTAAATAATTACCAGCCTTACATATTTGCAGCTCCATGCAACTTCCATTATGTTCATATCTGCACTTTTTTGAGTTATTCAGTGGTTAGATCAGATTTTATTTAGAATTTCTTCCAACACCAAATATCATGCTCTTTTATTATATGTTCCTTGCTATTTTGCTTCAGATCAGCTGTATTTCAGTTCTTATATCTGAGTGCATGTATCTGTTTTTAACTGCAGATTATGTAGCTACTGCTTCATATTTTATTTTTCTTAAATATTCATGAAATAGGTATACATACTTTCTTGTGGAAGGAAGTTATTGCTGAAATCTCAGTTCACCAAGTTGATTAGCCTCTTAATAGTTTGCACAGAGCAAATTGCCCTTACTTTTGCTCTTCTTTATGTATGAAAAAGTTTAAGTGGATCAGAAGATGCTTTTATGTAACAGGAATATCTTGATTAAAATATTCCCTGCATTATTTATAGTTGCACTGAATTCTGACAGCAGAGGTGTTACATGAAAAAAAATCTGAACTGTTATTTCTTTTCTGGTATTTTATGTCAGCGGGGCCCGGTCAATCATAAACCCAGCCCTGTATTGCACTGTCACACATTTCTAGAATAATAGATTAGCAATACATGAATTAGCTAATGTTCACAAAACTGTTCTTGTACACTTAAAACTGAGAGCTGGAAATAGTTGTTATGAAACTGTTACTGATGATGACCCCAAGAGGCATAGTCTTCCTCTTAACATTTACCATTTTCAAGGTTGCTTATTTTTGCCATCTGGATGATTATTTTACTATGCTAACCATTTTGTTCTGTAGATTTGAACCTTCTTTTCTTTCAGGAGGACTTTGTATTAACAAGCAGATCTTTAGTTGTTTTTCATGTCTTTTTTTTGCAAAAACAGAATGTTATAAACAAATTTGAGCTCAAGTGTATTGAAATAAAAAAAATGTACTATTCCTTTTGTACAGATTAGTCACTTGCATATTTTTGCTGCTTTCAGTGTTCTTTTCTAAGACATATTTCATATATTTAGTTTTGATATCTAAAATTACAGGTTGAGAGTGTTTGTAGTTAAGTCAATATTTGAGCTATGCAACATAGGCATTTAGAGAAGGGCCAAGTCCTGTGCTTGTGTAACCATTTCATCGCTGTAAAATTCCATGAGATTCAGGAATGAGGAATTGTTTATATATGGCTGTGGAGTGGAAGAGAGCCATCTTACAGCATTTTCTGTAACATGAGTGTTCTATAACTGCATCTTGTTGAAGATAGCAAGAGAATGCTTTATGAACAGTAATTTCCTGATAAGAGAATTTCTTGAATCCTGTGGTTACGTGGGACTCTGCTTTCACTAGGAAAGTGAAGGGGAATAAACTTCTTGTTCTAGCTTTGTAGAAGACAGCCTGAAAAATGACAATGTGTCATTTTTGCTCAAACACAAGAAGCTAGTTCAAAACCAGCAAATTTTTCATTATCTTTAAGCTAAATCCATGGTCAGGAGGTCTTGATAATATCTTCTAATTCTTGGGTTGGTAAAACTGTAGTTTTAAATCACAGATTTGCCTCAAAAAAATTGTCCACCCCTGAATTTACTGAACCACAACAGAACCTTGGAGAAGTATATAAGAAAAGCATCCATCAAAATAGCATCCTGACATCTGGAACCTGAGAAATTGCTTTGATTCCATCATTGGACTCTCCCCTAAATTGTACACAAAACCCATAGGATTTTCCTCAGAAATACATTACACTCCTTATATTGAAGGACTGATACAGTAGTTCAAATTTATGCTGTAAGTAAATTCAGTGGAATAGAACAAGGAAAGAATACTCTCATCTGTTTTCTAAAAGTAGATTAATATCCTTATACTTCTGCATAAAAGCACAACAATTTGTTGTGATTCTCAGTTAATTTTCCAAGTTTTACAGTACTTTACTTCCTTTTTCTTTTTTAAACATATTGTGGTTTTTTTATATGCTACTGGATTAACTAATCTTTTTTGTTGCTAAGTAACAATCTTACAGTTTGTTTATATCTATACTTTGTTAATTAACATTTGCTTTTCCTTCTTTTTAGATTATAACTCTTCCTAAATGGCAATTTTACCCATAATCACTGAACACAGCTTTAGATGCTTCTGTTTGTTAGTGCAGCTACTACACGATTGAGATAGACTTTTTATCAATACTTTTAAAAATCTTCTTATGAGGCAAATCTATGATTTCTCCTATAACAGTATAGATTGAACTGGGAATGGAAAATCACTGACACATAAAGAACATAACTTCCTGTAGGAGTTAATTGTGAGAGAGATTGAGGGTTTTGTTCTTTTTTTTTTTTTTTAAGTATGGAAGTATGCTGGGAATGGACTTGTTATGACTTAGGCTTTTGTATGTATCTTTCTCCAATTTTATGTTTCCCTGTTACAGCACTAGTATTTCTGGCATTCACCATGTTGACAGTCTCCTACTGCATGATTCCATATGTCTGATGCAGTCAAGCAGGCTTAGATATGACCAGTTGCATCTGGTAGTTGAGGTCCTAGCCTGATTTATGCAGAAATCAGTAAGTTTATGCTTGGCAGATGCTTGGCTCGCAAAGCAGATAATTCTGAGTCTCATGACTGAATTGTGCTACCATAGTTTTTCTCCTAACACATAATATGAGTTAAAAGCAGTATCATCACACCACTGTCTGTTACATCCCATGACATACCAGATAATTCCTGCCTTCTCTTTTCTGTGGCCTAGCACAGCTTTTGTGAGGCCTGTGAGAGAAATTAATTTAAATGCGGTTTAGCATGAAATAGGATAAAAATAATGTAAGGGTTGAACTGGAGCCAACCATAATGTAAAACCCTTAAAATATAGTTATAAAAGGCCAGCAGATAAAGGGCATATGCAGATATAAAGTAGAATATTTTGTTCCTTGTTGTGGGTGTGACAAACCCTCAGGCCATACCCACCCGTATTATATGTCAGCCCTGTATTTGTTTCTGGTTCAAAATGAAAATTAGAAACAACTGTTCTGCATTGATAGTAATCATTCATTGCCAAGGAAGAAGGAAATTCATCATATCCAGTATTCCTTAAATTGAGACAGAATGTTTTTATGCTCTAGTAAATTGCAAGTTATTGGGCTTGACAGTATTCACTTACATTTTAGGGGAAGATGATATGTTCCACTACAAGAATTATTGGTGGAATTTTATAGCCTGTGTTAGGCAAAGATAAAACCAGATGATTCCTTATGTCTTAAAATCTGCCTTTAAAATTTACAGCTGCTCAGAAGCAAAACCTTGTCAGAAAATGATGAAGGGAAAGAGGAGGGCTGAACCACTGATCTAAATTTTTTCCTTATGATAAAAATTTCTATATAATAAGATAATATTTCCTTAAAATAATAATAAATAGAAAAATCCTTATAATAAAAATTAAAAAAAAAATGTTTCCAGAATGGGCAAATTTACTTGTTCTGGAATTATTATGTCCTCAGACTTGTTTGTAGCTGTAGCCTAACCGAAAAGTTCATACACAAAAAAAAACCCCACAAATGGTGAGTTCTCTATTTTCTCTTCTGGAAGTTGAAAGAAGTATTCTCTACAATTCCACAATGTATATGTCTCATGTCAAGCCATGTAGAGATTTACCTGCCCGTGCAATGACTATCTAAGCCAAGAAATAGCATCTTCTTACATGTGAGAAATTATGCTAGGAATGATGGGGTCACTCAAATTTGTGAAGTTTCTGTCAGAGCCAGGGAATAAATAGAATTAGGCATGGATCTATCATGCTACTAATGCTAAGACTTTCCCTCCTAGTTAGTTTCTGCCATCCTGCCTCACATCATGGAGCACTTTACCTGAGGAAGAGAAGCAGAAAGGTCATAAGGAATTAGACTGACAAAGCCCTAGCACTTGGTACATCTTCCCTACTTCCTCCTGCTAAAACTGTGATATGAGACAGGGCTGAAAGAGCACTGTGTGTGCAACACCTGAAAACAGGTGAAAAGAAGATGGGGAGAATAGATTAATGCAAAAGGAAAATCATTCGCCACATAAAATAAAAGAGGGGAAGAAATTTCTGACTTTTTCTTCAATGGTGCAAAAGACAGAGAAGGGAAAAACCATAGCCCAAAGGTACTAATTCTACCTTCTACTTTAGCTTTTAGCTGTATGCCACACCCTTTATTAGGATGAATTGTAAATTTACAAACTAATTCAACTTTAATTTTTAATTTTCCATTTACTATTTCAGTTTAGGCTTGGGACAATTCTGATACATGTGAGTACATGAAATAAAATTCTAAAAAATAATTTTGGTCTTATTAGGGTTAAAAACTGAGCTGGATTAGGCTGTTTGAACTTTCTGTCAAGTAATCACAGTCAAGTCTCTTTAACATATTCCTATAAAGCTATAGCTACAAAGATTACTTCTGCTTTTTTTTTCTTTTTTGCATTCACCATAAATCATGAAGCACACAAACAGAAGTGCTGTAATTATGTTAGGCTTGCACTGCCAGTTACATAGCTTAGTAAATTCTCAGTTTTTTGTAAGGTTAAGGAATAAGAAGTACATTACATGTACTTTGAACATATGTCAAATTCATAAGAACACAGTATCATAGGGCTTGGTATTAACATATATCCTTCTAAATTACAAACTATTGACCTGTTCTCTGGAGGTCACATGGAAAATAGAAATCTTGTGCCAGAAAAGGGAAAAGGTTTTTCATCTTTTTCAGGATGCTTCCAGCAGTTTATGCACAATGGACTCTTCAGGTGACCCCACCCTAGAAAACTGTAGGAAAAACATTCTTCCATCCCTTGTCCCTTTCCTTCCAGATACCCCTACATCACAAGCTAGTCATGGCTGAAAAGGCATCTAAGGTGTATTTCAGAGGAACAGCATCTGAAAACTGATCCCTGTTAAGAAAAGTGACAGATCAGAACACTGACCAAATGTGTGCGTATGGTCGAAAACTAGAAAAAGTAATAAAAGGTGAGAAACTTGGAGTGTTTGAAAACCTCCATTTACAAAAGCATGAAATTTGACCACCCTCAAAATCATGCTTTAAGGTACCTGATAGGACTATGGGCAAAGGAACTTAATCAATAAAAGAACAGATTGAGAAGTATCAATCTATCATTCTATATTTTAACAAAAACATCCTGTGGTATTTCTCACTCACGGCCAGCAAAGAATTTTATTGCACCAGCAGTGATTTAACTGAAACTCATTTAGTATCAATACCTGATCTCCCTTCCTTCATCTCTACTGATGTGTCTAATAGCTGTATTGGAAGCAAAAAGCCTTTAGTTAAAAGGGACAAAGTGAAGCAAACCAAAGTAAAATCTTTTCCATCAAAGTATAACTTCCTGGAGTTCAAAAAATAGGTGTTAGCAGAGTCTACCCATCTTTACATGATCAGCAGAATTTCCTTGGGACAGCAGGTTTTCGTAAACACTTGCTGAGGTACATCTTGTGATTATGCCTGTGCACTTAACCACAATCCATCATGTGATGTTCAGGTTCTAACACATGAAGGATTCGATACAACAGAAGTTCATTATAAGAAATTTTCAGTATAATTGCATCTATCTTGAATGACAAAAGTAGGATGAAAGATCTCATTTAAAGTATGAGAATACACCAAGTAGAAATGCTGCTGTGCATTCTTCAGCTTTAGTTTTAGCAAAGGCAGCAGCTAATAAAATTCATATGGTCCTGCATGAGACATCATCTAATTGCTGCACTCCATCTGTTGTAATGGGAATTGGATAATTTACAATATAACAAAGTTGATAGACTATTGGTGCAAATGTGCTTTTTTGATAGCAGCCTCTGGAAAGTAATTTTTCAAATAGTCTTTTATTAAATAAAGTTATTTGAAAACAGCCTGCTTCCCTGCAGAACTGTGTGGATCTTTAAATATACACACCCATACTGAGCAGCAAATTACATGTGAAAGCATAAGAACATCTGCAATTTAAGCTCAATTTATTCCTTAAAGGAATAGCTATTTCATATGGAGTTGCATGACTTTCCTTGCTAGTAAGTTAAATACACCTTTCCTCACCTAACTTGGCAAATGATACAATATTCTTGAGAACAGACAAGTAGAGACCAAAAGAGGAACAGGAATTGCTGCTTTGATAGCCTTTCAAAGCCTAGATGTACTTGGTAACTGTATCATGAGGCCTGCAAAAGCCATGAGGTTTGGAAAAAAGAAAGAATTGCTCGAGTGTTGTCAAGGTGGAAATAGTGATCTGACTTCACGTAACTGGCAAGGAACTTGGTACACTTAGTTCTCAAATAGGCAGGACTGAATCTTCAGCAAAGATCATGCTGCATCTTAAAGCAATTTCAAGGTTGATATAGCAAATACAGTCATGATGAATGCTATATGATGCTACAAGCATCAAGAAGTAATTTCTCTGTTATTCTGTGTGAAAGCATCATGTGTTTGTGCAGGATGCAATACAATACTCTCCCAGTTTAGGATGCGAATAATCCAGAACAAGTAATTTATGAAATTGTGTCATTTGTAGGCCTATACTGTGGATTTTTTGCTACAAATGGAAAACTCTGGTAGCTTTTCTTTCTTTCTTTCTTTTTAAATAATGAGTTCCTTGTATTTGCATAGACTGTTGGGTTTTTTTAATAAATGTCAGGAAATTTGCATGTGACTTAGAAGTGTAAAATTTCTCAAGAATATTGACAGTGAAGTCGTTCATAGCAAACTATTGCTGCCAGGCGAAAGAATTAAGGAGCAGAAGGTATTATATAAATAAATCAAAGAGAGGAAGTGCAAGAGAGAAAACTGGTCCCAGAACAACTATTCAAATCTAGTTAGGGCAATGCAGATTTAAAAGGAAAAGCATTTCACAAGGGAGAGAAGTAACAATGGTAAAATACTGAAGAATACTCACTCTTAGTTCAAAGTCTGCCTAACCTCTTCCGTTGCTATTTGCTTTAGACATATCGTCTAATCTTGTAGAAGGATATTGTTTAATAACAAGGTACTATGCAAAGGTCTATGTTACAAAATCTGGATCAGTTATAATCCAGACATCCAGCAGAGCACAGGCCTCTGTTGAACTCTTTGGTTGAGAGTGGATTTTGGACTGCAAAGAAGAAATGAGAAGGAGAGATGAGGGAAGGTGTACCAGTAGTGAACTTCCCTCCATACTCTTCTGCTAGCACTAGGATGTGGGAGAGGAAGGCAGAATAATACTTTTCACGTGGATTTATTTCTTTCAAAATGGGGTCCCTCAGCTCGCACAGGCAGGGAAACTGCGATTAAGACTTATGCGTAATGTGGCCGGCAGTGCCCCTGGTTCAGAGGAAGAAAAATCACTCTCTTGTCATTTTCTTCTAGAGCTAAAGCTGGCATTTCTCCATCTGTGGAGCCTAGTGCCTGCACTACAGCTGGTCATGGGCCCCAGGAAAACTCTGTATTGATTATCAATTAGGTATGGAAAAAAACCAAGCCTCAGCTTTAGAGCAGATCATTGCTTCCTCATGCCAAAGGCGTTATTGCACATTTTTCAGTGTTTACCAACAGCCATTTTCCAAAAACAATAGGAGGGATTTTGCCAAGTGTGCAGAAATTACGCAACAGTGTATTATATTTATAGAACTGCTTAGTTTTGTACTGCAAAGAACATGCTGTGTGTATGAGTTAGGAATAGCATGTAGGATTCACTTCAAATTTTCTGCCTTACAATACGTTGTCTGAGGCATGGTTAAGAGTTTCCTGCTGTGGCAAAAAATGATATAGGCTCTGCCATTGCTACCAAATTTAATAGGATATCATGGCTTTTTTTACCACCACAGGATCAAGTCTCGAAACATTTTCAAAGGAAAAGCAAGAGACAAAGCTACTAGCGTTAGTCATTGCCACTTGTGACTGTGACTTGGGTTGATTAAGCAGTGACTCTAGGGGATGTGCTCTCATATACTAGCTGGACAGAAACTGCTAAGAGATCCGAGTTCTTTTGTAGATATGTAATGAGGAGGCCAATTGACCCACAGGAGTGTGGGGATGGATTCATAAGCAAGTTTTTAGACATGCAAAAATTATGTATAGGTGTAAACTGGGGAGGAGGAATGAGGAAAAAAGGTAAAAATTAGAATGCATGAATTTTAATTTAACATGCAGCAGCAATTTAATTACATCTGACCATTTCAGTGACAGCTTTCAGGAAAGGATAGCTCTTCTAATGCTTTGCGTCTTGAGATCTTACAACACCTTATAAAATATGTTAATATTACAATTTCCAAGGTAAACCAAGGCAGAAGAAGAAAATGGAGTTAACCAAGATCACTTACCAGTCAGTCAGTGGTAGATTTAGGATTTTTAATGAGATCGCTGAGTCCTAGAATAGTCCTCCATCCATTATTTTCTACCCATTCCCATTTAGGGGAATGAAAAGATCCACAGTAACAGTTATTGCTGGGGCCAGCAGTTTTTAACTGTCTTCTTTCTGGAAGGTTTTTTCCTTCTAATCCAGAGACATAGTTAAGGGCAAATAGAACAAAGATAGTTTTGAGGGGGATTTCTGGGATTATGTAAAATAATAAAAATTTGTCTGTAAAGAAACCCAGGATTTCAAACACAAAAGTTTCTTAGCAACAAACTTATGTTAAATGATAATTTATAGAATTTATATGAAAAACAAAATAGCTACCATGTTGTTTTTCCCCTCTGTCGATGTGCAGGTACTGTATATGGAAAAAGATTTGTAACTTTTAAAGTAACATTTCCCTTTGTGTAATGGAAATAGTTCTTCAATCAATAACGTTTAAATAGTTTCCTATTTTTTTTTTTTTTCATTTTTGTGTTGTTTCTGCATGGAGATTACAGAGGCATAGCTTTTATTTTAAAATGTACCAGCTAAGAAAGCTATTTTAAAAACATTTAATTTAACCATGATATTAAGCATTCAAATATCAGGGTTAGTTTTCTTTCACAAAACGAATCCACTTCCTTCAGCTTCATGAATTACAATATGCAGGCACCAATCACATTAAAATATGCTATTTTTCAGCAGAACCCTCGTTTACCCAGTGCAGGAAAAGCTCTTATCACATAATGGATCACTGTTTCAGGTATTATGCTCTCCTGTTGCCTGTGTGGCCTTCTACTCTACGCATTGCACAGTATTTAAACATCAAGAAGACTAATTAATTCCCTTCTGGATTTCATTGTGGGAAGCATCCATCGAGTCAAAGACATAAAAGATTCACAAAGACTTACAAATTCCATGTTATAAGCCACTCTTGGAAGAGGGGAAGCTGAAGGAGAAGGAACTTAAACTCAAACATCTCCAGTAGTGTTGCATGTTTAGCAAGAGTACTTTACCACATCACTCACAGAATTAATGTACAGCCCTCAATGACAGGCATGAGTTCAAAGTCCTGGTTTCCACTGATTCAATTTACATTTCATTGAATCTTCAGGATGCCCTTTCATTAGACACTGGGTTCTCAGTAAAAAAGGTGGTCCAGCTGGAAGGGGAGAAGACTAATGCAGCTGTGGCACTGCAACTATATGTAATGCATAGGACAGGTATTAGGGACTATGTGAGATGGTACTGTTTGTAAGAGAAAGTAGACCTACCAATCTTCTTCCTATAGAATCTCTGTTTAGGAGTCAAGAAATGTAAAATCAGTAGTTGTCCCTGAAATATCTGTTTCATCATCATGTCAAAACCTAAGATTTGCTGATATTTCAACCAACTGCTTAAACCTTTTACTTCTGGTGAGCTCCCCAAAGCTTTTGAAGTAAAAAATCAGAATAAAATAAAATAAGATCAAATAAAAATCTAACCAAACCAAAACCTCAAAGCAAATCCATCAAATCTTTAGTTATTTTAAAATTAGATATTACAATGCATATTAAAAACAAAAACCAAAAACCCAACAAAAACAAAAAAATACAAAAACAGAATAGAAATAAAAAAAACACACTTGCTTTGCCCACTGTGTCCCTGAAGAGAGGTCCTGGCTTGCTGTCAGTCAATCATGCAACAAATGACTAAGTCCCTGTTGGTCCCTAGGTATTTTCTTACTCCATTGTCATAGAGGCATGTCTGTCCATTCCCTGATCTTCACAGTGGTTCATGCTCCCAGTTTCTTGCTGTTGTTTCCCTTCTTTCTTGTTCTGCTTTTCTCTGAAGTCTGAGAAACTTTCTTCTTGCCCATGATCTAAGTAGCAACCTCATATCTTCCTGAGGAGTTGTCCTGACCCTTCCACTCTATGATGGGGAAGATAACACACCAGTTGGAAACAAATAAATCAGGCACACACTTTTCTTCACAGCCATTTAGGAACTTTCAAGGAATAATCTGGGTTACAATCTGAAATTTCAGTTCTCTATTCTTTTCCTGAGATTTCCTGTTTAGTTTGCAGTCTTATTTGCTTTACTGCTGGTCTCTCTTTAATAAAATTCCTATTCCTCAGCAGAAAAAAATTAGTTAGCATCAGGAATCTCACGGTCACAAGGGGAAAATTTCCAGATCTGACCCTAAATCTGATGTTTTAGGTGAAATGATGCTTTTTTATCAGGGAAGTCAGGAGGCAGATGAAATTTTTTTGAAGACAAAATGGGGAAAAAGGAGGTTCTGTGATGTGGTTTCATATTGACACATGCATGGGTCAGTGAAATTGGAATATTTATATCTCTCATTTAAACCAATGGAATAAAAGGATTTAAGCTTATCAAAGCTAATGAACACAAAGGAATAATTAACAAATTTTTATCCTCTGCATGGGCAAGCCATAGAGGAGAATGAGCAATTTTGCTAGTGGCTTTTATGGCTATTCGCCCACAGAAGGGATGAACAATGAGATTATGGAGCTCAGGGCTCGGCTCCAAATGCCAGAGAAGGTGATGCTGCAACAGCACAGGCTGTTCCAGCATTATAGCTCATCCTCACGTTCCAGCTTCTCTAACCTAATGCCTGTTTCCCAGTTCTGCATCTTTCCCACTCATGTTTTCTTGTACCAGTCCTATTGTCCTATCCATAATATTTTATTTACAGTTCCTTGGACTTGTCCTTTTTATAACATATATTTTTTAATTCTCTCACTTAGCTTTTCCTTGTAGTCCTAGATTACTTCAGCCACTGCCAGTTCAAGTTTCCTGTTCCAACTGTTCCCAGTGCCACTCATATTCCCTGGTTATCCTATCCCAGTCTTCTTTGCCTAGTCAGTCCTAGCTATTGAAAAGTGTTGAATTCTTTTGTCTGGAGTTTTCCAGAAGAATTCACCCTGAGTCAGCTATGAATCATATGGAATTTCAGCCTAAATGTTTAAAGTCTGGAAAAGTTTTATGCAACATAAAAGAAGGTTTTTAATAATAAGCAGCACTACTAGCCAAATCTGTATAAATCCTAATCTGGTTCCCTTTGAAGTCAATGGTAAAAGCCCCAATGGGACCATTAATGTTAAAATTTCATAATACACTAAGCAAGTAAGTACATGCTTAAAGTGCTTTTGTGTATTGGACAGCAATTAAAAATGAGAATGTACCTCTAGTTACTATGAACGTGAATATATTATTTGCATTTACTACTTTCACTTCCGTTTTACGAATCTAACGAAATACGTGAAATTTCTCTTTGAAATTTCTCATTGAATAATGTGGTCAGATGTGCTGGTCTTCCAAATCTATCAAAAATTAAGAAAATTGTTAAACTGATATTTCTGCATATAACACTCTAAATGGTTTCCCACTACACTTTAAATGGTACTGTTCTTTGTTGTGGCTGTATTGGGTAGTAGCATTTCAGTTTGTAAGCATCTTGAGCATGTGTTCAAAGTAGCACGGGAGAGAAGAACATGATCTTTGCCTTTGTTTTCATTTGTTATTCCAAAGAACATGAAGGAGTCTTTCATGATTTTCCTATGGAGTGCAATGTTTTTGAAATTCTCATATAGGGCAGGTTACAGTCTAGTAGCCTTTGGCAATATAGCCAGAATAAAAGACCTCAGAGAAAAAACAAATGTGTAGAAAATAATTGATAAGGCTGGCAGGAAAAAAAAAAAAAAAAAAGGCAGTGGCAACATGTTTTAAGGTCGTGACATACAGGCTGTTTATAGAGTTCAAAAAAATGAAGGTGGAGTGCTATGAGTGTCATGAATTATGCAGATGAAGAGTTTCCTTTTGAGGAGAAACGCCTCAAACCCTGCAACCCCCTGTACACATCCTGTTTCCCAAACTGTACCTCAGAGGCCACAGACAATAACAGTCAAATCTTCCCCCTTTTCAAAACAGGATGAAATCTCCAGCAGTGCTTTCTGTGGATTTTGTGCTGTATTACCTAGAAAATCACCCTGTGAGCCACATTGCTTTAGGCTGGTTTTGAACTTTCTTATTAAAAAAACCAAAACAACAATACCCCAACTCTTCTTTTTGCTTCTATCATGTTTACCTCAGATATAATTTTTTGATGTATGTAAGTTAACATGTCATAATCAAGGTCATAATGAGAAATAAATTCTCTGGGTATACAAACAGTATAAACAGTACCTAAAAACTTTTTTTTTCCCCACACCTCTCTCTCTCAGTCACTCAGTCACTCAGTCACTCAGTCACTCAGTCACTCAGTCACTCAGTGACACACACACAGACACACAGACACACACACACAGACACAGACACAGACACAGACACAGACACACACACACACCCCCCACCCCACCCCCCCACCCCACCCCACCCCCCCCCACCCCCGATAGGAAATTCAGTTTCTCTGATACCCTTTCCATAGTGGACTCTTCTGAGTATCATAATTTATAAGAATAAGTAATTTTCTTTATTACCCACTCCTGACCAGTTCCAGGTAGGTCTTAAAGTTTGAATGACTTGTTTGCGATCTGACTTTTTCACTGGGAAACTCACTTGCAAGGTTAATCTTACTCATATTGGTGTAATTAAAATCAGAACTGGGTCCAAAGCCTTTGCTGCTTGTAGTGTCTCAGTTTCCCATTAATCAAAACACAATCCTCTCCAGAGCTCTCCTCAGTACAATATTGATTGATTTCTTTTTGTCAAATGAAATTGTTTCCAGGTTAAGTTGACCTAATTATATTAGACAAATTGTTAATTAATTTTCTTGTTCCAGTTTCTCAGGTATCACGGTACAAACTGAATTATTACCTACCTTCTGTAAACTGACCAGCTGATTTGTGACATTTGCACATACTTTTTAAATATATGTAAATTTCCTTGTTGCTTCTTGTTTTTTAAAGGATTGTTTTCTCTGTTCTGTTTTTCACTGACAGTACTTTCGTATTCCCACAAACAGTTGCTCTCTTGTTCTGTAACAGGTTTCAGATTATTTTCCTAGCTGTGTAGCACTCCCCTCATAAGGTGTCTGGTCCAGATTTACACAATGTACAGGGTTGTTATTCCTCTCTTTGGAAAGTCCCTATTGAAATTCAAAAGTGCTCACTTTCAAGATTGTTCCCAACAGTGCTACCACTGTTCAGGCAGCAGCAGTTTTTTGGGGAAGATTTTTCAGTCATCATTTGCTTCTGTGATAGAACTAAATGGAATGGCTCAAAAAACCCCTAGAGCCATGCCAGTTCATTTCTATAAGCTGATACTCCCTTCTCTCTCCACTTGTTTCTTTTGCCTTGAAGCTTTTTCCCAGCCTTAATAATCTTCTCGTATTGCCAATATTCTGCATGTATCTTTTCCTGCATAGGACAAGGACTGTCTTTCTTATGCTTTTATGTTGCAGGGCTAACGTTGCCTTTTGCTTAAGTGGTTCATGATGAAAACAGTTACTGCAGTATAGCACATAGGAGAAACATAAATGCTTACACCTGTAATAGAAAGTCTGTGCAAGTAACAGGTAGAGCTGAACAATTAATTCTCATGGCAATTGTAAATGGGACATCCTGAAGTACATCATATTATACAATATTATACAATTATACAACAAAGCAATGAGGAAACATCACTAATATCAAAACACAGTAACATAAATGCATGCAAACATGGGAATGTAACTCACATGCTAGCGTCCTGCTAATTTACTGGATATTTGTTACAGTGCTACAGAATATTAGGCAGAGAATACGTGATCTGTCATAGATACTGTAGAGGCATCTTCCCTCTGGCCTGCTGTACATAAGCATTACTACAGGACTGCTCTAGCATCTAATGAAGCCAACCAGCATTCTCCAGAAGCAAAAGCAGGCCCATCGTGGCACATATAGATAGATCAATATGCACATTTAATATTAGAATTTTTAAAAGATAGAAAGTAATATAAAACCTGGAGCAAATTACTACGCATAGTAAAGCCTATTAAAAATACAGAGCAGTTATGGCTTGCAAGGACAGGAAACTTGATGACACAGTGAAGTCATGCAACTGAGACTTTTAAGGTAGTAGTGAAACAAAAAAATTTCATGTGTTTATAGCCAGATCCTGAAAGATATTAGGGGCTTAAACTGAAAGAAGTTAGATTCTGAAATATTGTTCAAGCTAACTACTAGGTGTTTACATACCCAACTGCCTTCAGTTTCAATACATGTGCAGGTACTTCTAAGAGGTGAGGCCTACAGGACTGTAAGATGGATCTTCTACATTTCCAAGCAGTTTTCTAATTGATAGCTATCTATATATAAGGCACATGCAGACTTGTCAGGCAGATCTATGAAAGGCAGGCTGAGAGAAATCACATCCTGTGGAAGCTCTTAGTTTTAGTAGAATAGCACTGGTGTATGCAAAGATGAGTGCTGAAAACATTAAAGTGATTGTCATTCTAGTAAAACCAGAAATATGTGCATAATTTTGTGGTTTTTTTTTTCTCTATGGGAAGTTGATACAGATTTAGATTTTAATATGTGTTTGAGAATTTTCCTTATTGGAGATGCTTTCTGGTGGGAGAAGAAAAACACCACAGGAAAAGAACAAAAAAAAAACAAACCCCAAAATGTTTCTATCAGTTATCTGAGCTTTACAAATAATTTCCAACTTTAAATGTCTGAATTGGGAAGCAACTTTAATGGTGTAAGTTTGAAAACATACCATATAGAGAGGGACACAAAATTGGTTTTGGACCTTGTTCGATCTTGGTTATCTCTCAGGAATAAAAAGGAAAAGAAATTAAAAAATAAGTATATAGCAAAACCAGAAACATTGTAAGAGTTGAAAAAGTACCATGGGCAGAAAACCAAGGCAAGGAAAAAAGAAATAAATTTTAAATTCTTCAGTAAGAAAAGATGAAGAGTTTACAGATGTATTCTATACTTAGAGACTGAGTTTTTTCTATCTGTGGAGCCCTTGTACTTCTGCTATTGTAGCTTTTATTCAGCTCATTTACCTGGTAGGCATGGTTTCTTAAAATGTTCTATAAGCCAGTCATTGGGGAGTCAGATAAAAAATCAAAACAACTTCTGAACCTCTTGTTTAATTAAAAAAAATGTTGGCAATAAAGCTCTGCTAGTTTGAATCAAGTTATTTATTGCATATCAATTATTAGCATTTCACCATCCTGGGTGTTATATTCTACTGTTACGGTGCAATGTCTGAAGTTGAAAGAGTTGAAAAGGAGATGAATATATTAAAATGCCATGAATGTAAATTGACTAACAGAAAAGAGAGAACTGCAAAAAGGAGGAAAAAGGTGAAGTAGAAAGAAATCTATAGCAAGATGAAGATGGACTTCCAGATGAAATAAGTTTTAGCTAAGTAATTTAAAATAAAACTGAAAATGGCAGTATGCATTTAAATGGTTCAATATCTGTTTCAGCCATTGGCCAAATGAATCCACAGTCTAGCAGTTATTTTTATTGAAATATATCTTAAAATTCCCCTGACCGTTCATTATTCAACAGTAGGGTTAAAGTGATGTTAAACATCACTATTTAACAGTAGGGTTTGATATGAATAATTGTACTGTTTATATACAGTATTTCTTAATTAAGAGTGGTAGAAGTTTTGTGGTACCCTAAAGAATGCAGTGTCAACCTAAAATCAGTGTCATGTGATTATTTTTTTTTATTAACTTACTACTATTGCAAATTTAAGTTCTGATTCAGAAACTAAAACAGAAAAAAATAATCCTTTTTTTAGAATTGTGTTTTCAGCTGTGTTAAATGGAAGAATTTCTGGAAAGTCAGTAATTATATCCAGACCACTCTGGCAGTGTCTCGCCCTTCCTGTGACATTCTTGTACAAAAAAGTGAGAAGCAGCACATGCAGTTTCCTAATGCTGTGTTTGTTGCAAGATGCTAATTGTCTGTACAAATATCGAGAAAAACAGTTAATACTTCATCTTCCAGAAAATGTCCTATAAATATAGCATATAATGGAGGGGAGGGAGAGAAGGGGGGAGGGATATGAGGAGCTGGTATATGTGGCCATTTTCACAGGACAAAGTGGCCCAGATGTAGGCATCTTGGTGCTCTCTGGCTTTCCATCCATGTGAGTTGTAAGCATATGGTGCTCGGAGAAGCTGCCCACAGGTGGGGAGTTGCAAGGTTCCAGGTGAGCTGTGAGCTCTGCAGCCTTTGCAGACACTATTCCTTGAAGGCTAATAGGCTTCCCAGGAGACCCTGAGGAAATCTGCTGAAAATGCCAGTCAGTAATGCTGTTTCCGACCTTAGTGAATCTGAAATATTTTGATCAGATCTCAACTGAGATACCAGGGAAAGAAACTTCCTTTGATTAGCAGTGGCTGGATTTTATATAATCTACAACAGGAAACTCTGTCCTTTATTTCAATGTACATGTAAACAGAGCAGCAGCTGCTGTTATTTGCAGCTCATGGGGTGAACTTTTCAACAGTATCATAATCCAAGATCTTCCAAACAAGTCTTCAGTCACACAGCAATGATAAGGAAAATAGTACTGTTGGAAAAAAATTGTTTAACAAAAAGAAATCAACAAAGTTGGTGATTTCTGCCTTGTTTTATAATTATTTCAGCCTCTGCTAACATGAATGGTTAGGAGTCATACTCCAGACTAGCTTGTGTTTATTAATTCCATTTTGAGAAGTATTTGGATTTTAAAATGTTTTCATGTTACAAACTCTAACTCTACCATACAGCCAAATGCTTGGGTAAGGTTCTCCAAACCACAGAGCTCTAACACATTGCAATGGGGTTGCATTTTGCCAACAAATTTTTAATGCTATATGAAATAGAAAACATCCTTCCTTGGCCCTTCATTTTTAGTAAGTGTGCAAGTGGAATGATTTTTTCATTTGCCTTTGTTATCAGTGTAATTTAAAATTATTTTTGAATGGGAAAATGTATTGAAAAATACTTTCAAAAGGTATTTTATTAGTAATATGCTATATCGAAAATATCTCCAAGTGAAATAACCAGGTTAAAGGGTAGAGAACATTTTGTGTATTCATAAGATTTTACTGTTGCAAAGTCCATTTAGTTTTGGGTCTAACACATAATATTTAATTTCAATAGTTACTATTGAAAACTCCTGAAGTCCACCCCACTAAGAAATGGCACAGAGGAGCTGACAACACTGTCAAAAATGAAACCTAGTAGGAACTAGATGTGTCAAAGCTTGATGAAATGGAATACTAGTTAATATAGATGTTAGTGAGAAACTGTTTGGAGTCACTGAACAAGAAAACATGTTTAATACTGCAACATCTCTGGTGAACAACAATGGAAAGCATGAACTATCATTTTCTACACCCACAAAGCAATATGAACAAGAGAAGTTTTATTCTGCAATCTTTTGATTTAAAAAAAAAAAAAAAGAAAAAAAAAAAAAGAAAAAAAGGAAGTAGCTTGGCTGTCGACCTCTAAATTGAAGCAACAATGTAAAATGGATTTAGATTGAAAGGTACAAATCACAGGGCTTCTAGAGAACAACCACAGAAAAAGGTGCCTACCAATAACAAATAGGTTTTAGTTTGGCTTCCAGTTGCAAACTGTTCTCATGGAAAAATGCCCACACACATTTGAAGAAACAGCCATGTGGAAACTTAAAATACTTTGGGTCAGTTTTACCAATTATTTTAAAGGGAAAGGCTTTGCTAATTCCCTAGTAGACATACAGAAAAGCTACCTTACTGTCTAAGAATAGAGGAATTCTTCAGTTAGTGCAAAGGAGAATTGGATTAACAAAACTAATGGTCCATGGACACATGGTAATTCTTTGCTGCCAGAAGCCAGACTGGTTTCAGCTGTAGCATTCCTGCACTGGGTGATTCTGGCCCAAAGCCCAGCAAGCAGCTGGGGACCAGCTCCACTGGCGTCTCACCCCAACAAGAGCCTTCAGATCAAATCCTCTCTGCTATGGCACAGGGGCATGCTTGGGAAAGTGAGGCGTTGTAAATATTCTGCAGCTTGGCCCTGGTGAGCTCTGGAAGGTAAATGGATTACGGTCAGTCAGTCAGACTTTAGACCTGACAGTGAAGACACTGACGTTGTCCTGCTCCTGGCCATTCCTGAACAGCTTTTCTGTGCCCTCACTCACAGTTCAGGTGCAGGAATGAATCATCACTGGCATCCTGAAGCTGTTATCTGAAACTTTTCCAGGAGTGAATTTGCTCCAGTATCTTGGAATTTGTTCCTGTCACAGAGGCTGATTTCAGATTTAAATGAAACCTACAAGTTGACAGCAGCCCCTTAGCCCCTTGGCTTCTTTGTTCAAGACCAAACTCACAGGCTGTACAAATTCTGGCACAATGCTAAATTTTTTCAGACTGTTGTTCCTTTCTATTGTGTTTCCCTTTTCTAAAAATACTTTCTTATATGGAAAAAAAGGCAGAAATTCTGTTTAAAAATGTCAGTCATAACTATTATCATGTGTCAACAGGAATACAATAGCTGTTACATTACATAAATTATCAGGCATTGCTCTTTTAAAAATAGAGTCTGAGCAAAATAAATTTCAATAGTCTACATATTCACTTTTTTTCCTGTTATCATTGTTCAGAGATGGCAGGGATTATTTTATCAAGGCATGATATTCCAAATTAACTAGAAAACAACAGCAATTTTTTTTCCCATTAAATCTGTTGGGTTTATGGCTTAGATGCATTTTATGACCCTACCTGTCTATTCCCCTTTGGATAAAGACTTGCTTGCCTGTCTGTTTTGCTGAAGACAGGGCTTATTCAGTCAGCTGTTGTATAGCATTGATGATCTGCCTGTCCATTCTAGGCGAGTGGAGAGTACTGCCACTCTTGTCCTACATAGCAATCTATCTTCTGTGTGACAGCAAAGCAGCAATGGGAAAGAACAGAACCAAAAAAATGCTTGGAAGCCCATGGGGATTAACTAGGAGAATGTAATTTTTGTAAAAATGAACATCACTTATTTTATTGGATCTCCCAGGAGTTGTAACACTGCTCAGCTTTGGGGCTAATGAAATTCCCTTGTGAATCATGCTGTTTCAGCTATGTGGGGCATATCTTGATTAGCATCTGTTTCTTCTAAAAATACATTTTGAAACCCCCAGGACTTGCCATTTGTTTGCAAGCCATACTAGACTTTCAACATTGCATCACTGATTTTAGGTAAAAAACTTTACTTTTAATACTTGTGGAAGGAGATCTAGCTTTGTCTGCAATTCCTACCTCCAGTGAAAGCTTAGAAAGGCCATTAGTGCCCTCCAGAACACAGTAAAAACAAGTACATTTCTCAATGTGATATTGAAACAAAAGACTATGAGCTGGCCTTGACTTTAGAGAGTATGACTTGGGAACTGCTGGGGAGCTGAGATTTTAAACAGAACTCTCAAATACATTTTTTTAAAATTTTTTTTCATAAATGTATTTTTTTCAACTCCAGTCAATTTCTTTGGCATCTAGGGCCCTAGCTGTAAGGTCACAGGGGCTACTAAGGCAGCCCTGAGTCTAAAAAAAAAAAAAAAGAGTAACAGAATGAACATTGCTAGATCTTGTTCTTACAAATTTACTGTGTGTTGGCTGTACCCCATCCCTAGCTGTACACCAGATGCAAAAGGACAGCTAGGCATGTGTAGGCATACATTGTACCTAACACAACATTCTTACTTTGGGATTTCAAGGCATAAAGAACAGTCCTGAACTGTGAGCTCAATCCCTAATCATCCATGAAGCCGGTAAAGGCAACAAAAGTGTGGCTACCTATGCTTCTTTCCAGAAGGATCTTCAGTGTGCTTTCCACTAGCCACTGGTCACTCCTGGCAGCAGGGGCCATTCCTAGGATGGGGCAATGTGACTGCTCAGGACATTCCTCAGCAAAGAAAGCTCCCAGTGGTTGCTACCACTGAAAGACATGTATGCCACAACTTAACATGTTAGATTTCCCTTTCCCAGACTGATGTGCCCTTGTTCCTCAGCAAAGTCACTGTGAGGCAGAAATGTACACAGAAGACATCCTCTCTCAACATGACTCATCTTCCTTCAGTCCTAATCTAACCAGCTTTTCACACTACCTGATGCATCTTCTTTCATGCCTTGTAAAATGAAAAATTTCCTTTTCTTACGCTCCAAGTAGATTAGTACTTCAGGACTTGCCTTGACTAAAATAATGTTGAAAGAATGTCTAACAATAATTTTTAGGCATTTTTAAGCACAGGTTTTTATTAAAAAAACAGTATTCTGTGAAACAGCCTTCTCTTTGATCTGGATATACTATACTAGCAAATTTGATTGCAAAATAGTACACAGAACAGTACTGTACAAGATTAATCAGTGTATTAAACTGTGGCCTTAATCATGTAGCAGAACATGAGATGAATTATGGTCTTTTTTTCTTTAATAATATATAAAGCATATGCTGTAGTTGCATCATCTGTCTTTCAAAGGAATGAACCATAATGAAAGAAGTCTTTCACATACTCATATTGCTTCTAAGCATTGAGTAATGATCAACCTTCAGTGATTTAGCTAATGTTTTCTGCTTCTCATAGTTTTGTTTTTATTATTTTTTTTAAAAAAATCTTCAAATTTGTAAAATTAATTCACCTTACATGGTAATTACAGACCCAGAAAATAACTCTTCTCTGTGATATGTCTGCTTTTATTCCAGCATTTTCTGATCATATGGAATAGGCTTGCAGTCAACAGTTTCTTGACACTGGCCTGTGCAAAATGACTGTGTTTAGCTGTGTAAGGCATGGTAAGTCAGGTTTATATAGCTTGCTTTGGTTCAAAACATCTACATAGTTTTCTTTCACATGTAAAAACCACATCAGCACTTTCTTATAATTGTTAAAGCAGTTTGAGCCTGCCAGATGCTTAAAGATCATGGTTTAGTTTCATCTGCTGATGCATCAGGGAGATTGGTTGTGTCTCAAAAACTGCACTGATAATTGTGTTAAAGTATTCTCTTGCTGAACAGTTATAAAAAGATTCTTCTTGTCAGACTGTTTTTATGCAACCCTCTGCTGTAAATTTTGCAAATTTGCAAAACTGGTCTTTTATGCAATGTGATTGAAATTTGAAATTTTGAAATTAACATTCACTTGCTAGTTTTGGTGGGCAAACAGGCAGTCACTGGCAGCTGTTGTGCTGCCAGTGACCCTCCTTCAGGCTGGAAAGCTTCATGAGCTGACTTCTGTTTCAGATATAGTTACTCCTATCTGCTGTTGGCAAGCCCCATTTGGCATCACTGAACATATCTCCAGTTCAGGGTGACATTTCTGTGGTCCTTCTGTTATCTGTGCTCCACCAGCTTTTGGTTTGCATGGAGATTAGCCTTTAATCAATTAACACACCGATTCCATGTACACATCAGACTCAAAGACCAATTCTCCAGAGAACACAACATTTTTCTCTATGTATGCAGAGCTGGGAGTGCTTGAGATACAAGCAGCAATGCTCCAAAACCATTTATGAGTCTGCAAAGACTGCTACCTCTCAGTGTCTCTGTGCACCAGCTCACAGAACACTTTGCTTAGTGAGGCATTAAAAATTTTGAGATATTCTCCAAGAAGACTGTCAAATCCATGCCACAGTGGACTTGTATGTCTGTGCTAAGGCATAAATACAACTCTGTAATATTGCTAGTGGAACTGACTAGCTAACATAAGAATCCTATCTCCTGCACAGATAAATGCAGTAGTAAATGTGCACTCTGAAAACTGCTCTGGTTTCTTCAGAAAGGAGAAGGGAAACTTTCAGCTGAAAGAAATAGTTTTCTACAATCACACAGAAAAAATTGCATAGCCTCGTCTGAAAAAGGTTGGTGGTGTTTCTAAGTAACTATCCCTCATCCACTAGCTCTCCTTATGAATCCTTTTCCTTCCACATCATAAGGCATGAGTAAGCTGCTGTACAAATTAAAATAGATGTGTTCCTAAAAATGTTTTCTTAAATGAAGAGTATCTTGACAAAAGGGATGTTAACTCATGTGTGTTACCTAGAAAGTAATGGTGGCATCATTAATGGCATTCGTGTTCACAGTTTTTGCCAGAAATTTTTACTGTGTCTAGGCCTAGCACATGGGCATAGAGCAGATACAGAATTTTACTGTTTGTCAAAAATTCTAACTAGAAAAAATGCTACCAGCTGTGGGCAAAGTAGTGGAAGTTCCACTTGCTGAGCTTGTGCTCTCTTGCTGAGCCTTTTGCCTTCTGAGTGACTGAAATAGTCAGGGTAAACGTAAAAGCAACCTGATCCTGCAGCTTTATGCTTCTATGGATGTATTAATAATAATTATTTCTAAAAAGTCAGTCCTCTGACTATTTCCTAGATAAGGATAGATTTTCCCCTGAAAAATGTTTCATTTTACTCTTACAGTTAAAATAAAGCTTGTGGAAGTAACCAAGTTTTAGCAAAGAAAATGCAGAAGAAAGCAGTACTTCTTCACAAACTTTTGAAAGATTGTACTGATTACTTTATGTTTCTTGAGTCATAGATTTCCATTATATTTTATAATAGAACATCGTTTTCATTATCAGTACATTATTCCTAAAGCAAATATCACATAAAAGTCTTAAATAATTCTCAAATTCTTAAATATATATATTTTTCTAGTTTAAGTGAAAATAAAGAAGACTTTTGTCAAAAAGCCTGATTTTCAAGCTTAGTCAATTAGTTTAATAGCAGGCCAATAAATATATATATATATATACATATATATATATCTCCTCTCTAGTATGTGACAAAATTTCAAATTTGTATTTAATTTAGAAAGAGTAGAAGATCATCCTAGATCAATAAAGCATTTCAGATGGTATGCTTTCCATAAATGTGATAGAGCTGTGTAGTGTTTATAAGCATGTGGAGCTGTAAGAAAGAAAAAGGAAATATAAAAAAAGGACTTAAACCTAAGTACCAATTATTTAAAGAAATTTATCTGAAATTATCACCCAAAACACAGTTTTACTGAAAAAAATGTGATGATATCTACTTTTAGGTCATATTCTTGTTATTAAAATCTTAAGAGGCTCCATTTACTAACTGCCGTTATGCAAATGCAACCATTTAGCAAGGCAGGAGAGCATTCCTGTGGCATTGTACACATGAGAAAAAATAATGGATGATTAGATTGTGGTGAAGTGAAACATACCATATGAAACACATTTATCAAAATTAATTACTTAAATAGTCAGCTGAGACAGCCAAAACCATAAAGGAACATGAGCTATGTCCACAAAGCTGTGGCACTGACCAGTGTCTGGAACCTTGTGCCGAGCACTATTCAACAACCTGAAGTGGGAAAATGAGCTTTATTCCATATATAGCAACAACTTAAAAATTTTATTCTGTGCAGTGGTCCTCAAGATGATGTGGATGAATTCTGTTTCTCCTCCACCCTTGCTCAAGCAAGTTATCCTAGCCTGTCCCATACAAGCAAGTCCCAGAATAATCTCATGTTTCACAAGAACTATTACAAAGTCCTCGATTTCATATTTTCTGAGGTAGCCCTTTCTGAATTTTAGACCTTATTTTTGTGTGGTTTACCATTTCTTCCTAACGTGAAGAAAAGGAAAATTGCAGTGAAGGTTGATGACCTAGGGAGCAGAGGACTCCATAGTTCTGAACCGGCTATGCAAGGAAAATAGTATTTTGCTGCTTGAAGAATTTCCCACCAACAGAGTGAGAAGGTTGCTAAGTAGTATGCCACTGCCGGATAAAACAGGACCTGAGGAAAACTGAGTTTGTAATGAAGGCTACCTGTATGAAAGCTACAAACCAGCCAACCCAACCAGTGCGTTAACACAATGTCTAGCTGAATCAGTGATTTTGCCAGGAGAATACCATGACCTGGATATTCTGTTAATATCAAGTAAATACCTGCTATTATCATGTAAATACTTGCTCAGATTCTGTTATAACATGTGAATCCTGGCAGGAAAAGATGAAAATTAGGACTCTTGTTTCAATATAGTTTTCTGAGGTTGAGATTGATAAAATACTTGGCAGGCCACCCTCCAGTGCTTTTCCTTGGCCACAGCTTCCACTAAATCCTAGGCTCTGTGACCCAATGGGAGGTCTGGTGAGTGCTTTGCAGTGGTGATTCCTGCTTCACCACCAGAGGATGGATTTTCAGGAAAGGGTGAGGGCTATGTTTTAAGAATAAGTCTGTGTGAGTCAGTACCCTTTGCCAGCACCCTACTCTCACACTTGTCCTGCTTTGTTTCTCTCTGCCAGGGCTATCGGCGGTCAGCAGGAGGAAAAGGCTCTTTTAACTGGCAGCCCTCCAAGCTTTATTCCCTGATAGCTCAGCTCCAGCTAGGCAACGCTCCCACACAGCAACAACTATGTCACAGCTTGACTTCCCTCCAACCAAGACCAACAGACATAGTTGTGGTGCACTTTTGCTGCAGCCATGGCTGCCAAGGAAACCTGGGCCTAGCAACCCCCTGCCATTATTCCTGCAGGAAACAGATTACATGATAAGGCTTTAAAAGCAGTGCTGTAAAGGCTGGTACCAAAACTCTTTCCTATTGTTCAGAACAGCTAAAATGAGAAGGAATGCTATTTATCTGGTGTTACATCGATAAAGAGAAAAACCCCAAACTCCTCTTGCATGTTTCTCACATGTCAAAGCATTTCTAGTTGCATGCTAGGCCAAGTCACTTCTCAGTTAGGGTGGGCAGTAGAATACTGTGTAGCAGTTCTCACAAGTCTCATCTTTGTAAGAAAGGCACTTTAAGCACTGTAACATTCTTAATCACCACTCAGAGGTGGTTACAAAGACTCAGAATCACTCTCTGTCTGTCCTTTGCCTGCTTATCTGTACTTGCCAAACAGCATTTACTGAAATCTCAAGTGCACATCGTTGGTAAAGTTACACATCACTGGAGCTAACCTCAAGATCCCATCTTTCTTTGAAAGTTTACAAATGGGATAATTTCTCCAAAGCTATTTTACTAGAAGTCCTACCTTGACAACACCTATGGTTTTACAGTCCAGAAAGCCAACCATGTCCTGGGCTGCATCAAAAGAAGTATGGCCAGCAGGTCGACAGAGGCAGTTCTGCCCCTTTACTCTGCTCTGGTGAGACCCCACCCGGAGTACTCTGTTCAGCTCTGGGGCCCCCAACATAAGAAGGACACGGACCTGTTGGAGCAAGTCCACAGAAGAGCCATGAAAATGATCAGAAGTTTGGAGTACCCCTCTTGTAAAGACAGGCTGAGAGTTGGGATTGTTCAGCCTGGAGAAGAGAAGGCTCCAGGAAGCCCTTATAGCAGCCTTTCAGAAAGGGGGCTTATAAGAAAGATGGGGACAGGCTTTGTACCAGAAAGCTGGGATGTCAGGACAAGGGGTCATAGCTTTAAACTGAAAGAGGGTAGATTTAGCTTAGCTATTAGGAAGAAATTCTTCACTGTGACAGTGGTGAGGCACTGGCACAGGTTGTCCAGAGAAGCTGTGGATGCCCCATCCCTGGAAATGTTCAAGGCCAGACTGGATGTGGTTTTGAGCAGCCTAGTCTAGTGGAAGGTGTCCCTGCCCATGGCAGGGGGTTGGAACTAGATGATCTTTAAGGTCCTTTCCAACCCAAACCATTCTATGATTCTATGACTCTATGACTCTCTGAGTATATGTTAGCCTTCTCTCTGAAAAATTCCAGTAGTCCCACTATGGCCTCCAACCTCCACATCAGCTAGGAACTGCAGGGAATAGGGGTAGAGAAGAAAGGATGAAAAAATCATAGAATCACAGAATGATTTGGGTTGAAAATAATTAAAAAAAATAAAGGCACTCACAGGTTTTGCTCCATATACAACGTTAAAAATCTGTGAATACACAGATGTTTCTGTGGTCCAAAACTACCAGTTGAAACAAAGTAGAATAGTTTCAAGGGGTGAGTTATGAGAAAAAAGGTGATGGAAGTTTTGACTTTAGTATGTTCTTGTTGTGTAGGCTTTATATGTCTGTTGCAATAATATGTGATGTATTCTTTTTACTGTCGAGGTTGTTCTGCAAAATTTATTGCTCTCTATCCCTCTTCTCTCACACTCATTTTCACATATTGTTTCACCATGGACCCTATGCATAGCACAGTTTACTTCCACCTACGTCTTTCTTCAGCCTTTAGATGTCTCTAGAAAACTGTTCTGAATCCTTTCCTATCTTTACTTTCCTTCCATTAATTGCACTGTACCCCATATCTGCATAAACAACTGCTAAATTATTTTTTTTCCCGTTCCCTATCATCTCTCTTTGTCTAGAAGATTTTCAAGAAAGCTACTGTCATCTGCTTTGCAAAGTGTTTTGGCCACTTTCTGAACTAAACCAGTAATTTTTAATAATGTACTAAGGAGGAGTTCTACAACTCATTTTCCATTTGTCTGCCTGTCAGTATTACATATTTTATCTAGCTGGTAAGTTTGTCACTGACTCATGAATGTGTGTACTTCATATCACGTTAAACTAGATCACTGCCAAGCTTTTCCCTCCCTGATGCTATCTTGTGGTGGTTTAGATTAATTGAAATTTTTGACTAAGTGAAAGCCTGAGGCCCTTAACTAAAAAAAATTATATTAAGATAGGTTGAGTCTGTTATTAAGAACTACTAACTTAAAACGTCAGGTGTGTAGGTTACTCATTTTTTCAGCATACAGATATGATGACTATTTAAAAATAATATCTGGCAAAACTTTGGAAACTTTGTCACTCTCTGATCCCTTTTGCTGTTGGATATATCATTTGTGCATTCTGATTCCTAATACATTCTCTCTCTTCCATAAATTATATGTTTGTTCCACTAATTACGTGTTTTTTCCATCTCATCCAATCACAGAGCTGTTTCAAATCATTCCTGTTGGACTAAGCCTTGCATCCAAAGCAGACACAAACTAAGCATCCCTGCTGGTACATTTCCAAATACTTAAAACACCCGGTCTAGAAGTGAAGCCCTGTTCAGAAGTCCACATTGCTTAATTCATACAACCTCTTCAGCATTCTGTGGTAGGCATAGCTCCACCTCTCACCTTTGATTATAACTCTGATATAAATATTTAATTATTCAATGTTCCAGACTGTAAAAAAAAATAAAATAATAAAACAATATTGCACAATGATCATAGTTTGCTCTTTGATTGTGGAAAGCAAAATGAGAAAATTATTTAACAAAGATCACTGGCAGATACAAAGGTATTTTCAGTCTTCACAGAGATTTTTCACCATTTTAGGGTAATAAATATGACTGCTGTGGGATTTTGAGGAATAAGTTGCAATTCTATCCAGCTCTGTTATCCATGTCTTCCCTTTAACACCAGAGAAATCACTGAGACTGATTTTTTCTGTTTTCTCTTTACATCTATTTGCTAGACAGGAGCCAAGAAGGTGTTCAATGTGCTGGCCAATTATCTGGACAAGCAAAATTGATGTAAAATCAGCGTCTTGAGAAGAATAAAGTGGAGCATACTGCTTAGTATCAGAATCATGCTTCACTTTGAAGTTGGAGTTGACATTTAATGTGTTAGCTCAAGAGATGCCTGCAGGCCGAATGAGTTTGGGATTCATTTGCACCCTACACTGCAGTAGTACACTTGTTAGCTATCAATTGTGCTTTCTTTCTGATGATTTCAAATATGGAGTTTAGCCCAAACAAAAGGCAAGATTCAATAATTAGATACCAGATTACCTTACTGAATTATGGTGAATATCCACATTAAGAGGTTTAACACCAATCTGCTTTATATACAATCTTCCTATCAAAACATAATATTGGAATAGATGTATCTTGTTGGGTTTTGGTGGTGGTTTTTTTTTTTTTTCCTTTTCTTCAAAACATTACTAATGACTAGGAAATGTGTTACAGATAAAATGAGATGAAAACACTAACAGTTATAGTTTAATATTTCAGCATTTTCTAAGGTGCCGGTATCCAAAGGCTTTCATGTTCATATTTCTTTACATACACTTAACTCCAGCTGATTGCAGAGCCATGGTAGTTGGGAGTGCCAAGCTCCACAGGGGGACCTGAGGGTTTTTTGGTGCACAAAGTCCCTGTATCATCCTTTTGGCACTGCAACAGCATTAAAGCCCAAAATTTTCATTTAACCCTCACATGTCATGCACAGTTATATAAGAGTTATATGCACAGTTCCCTGCATATAGCTTACATCAGGATCTAGATATTTATGATTTCATTCTTTTATATGTCAAACTATTAGATACTGTGGCATCCAGTATCACAATGTCGACACATCTATGTTCTCAGGGCATAAACACAGTTCTTTATCAGGGCCTATGTATTACTGAAAACAGTAGAGGTAAATTAGCACTACTTGAAAATACTACCCTTGATATTAATGCTTGTTCCTCAGCCTCACTGAAAAGTTTTGTGATGAGGTCTGAACTCCAGAATCCTGTAAACATGTCCCAAGGCAAATTATATAGAGAAGTACAATTCTGCTTTCATAATTTTAATTTGCAAGTATATTTTATATTGTGGTTGCTCATGATGTGTATCAGTGTTCTACAAGAACATTTTGTGGGCATGCTGTACTTCTGAGGAAATTCAAAAGATGGAGAAAACTAGAGCAGGCACCATGAAAAAAGCTCAGGACCCACTTAATACACCTTGTAAGCACATACTTAATTCTCAGATCTACCTATGCTGAAATGTACGTGAAGCTGTTTTTTTGTGAGTTAAACTATGTCATTACCCCAGCCTAAACCTTTCTGATCAAATGTCTAAAATATGTGTCTTTTACTAGGTATAGTAATAAGATAGTACTATAGTAATGTACTTATATAGAAACTTACACACATTCCTTCACCTTAGACATATTTGTGCTACTACTGCTGGCTAAAATAATTTTAACCAAACTATTTGAACAAAATGTAGCACTTTAGGAAAACCTGGTTTATAATGTTTTAGCCTTTCCATCAAATGAAAGTTAAACATTCACAAAGAAAATGACAATGAAACAGGAATTATTAGGGTTTTTTTCCCAGTCCTATATAAAAATAATATAATATTATGTAATGCAATATAGTACAATATAGTACAATATAGTACAATATAATATAATATAGTATAATATAGTATAATATAGTATAATATAGTATTATATAGTATAATATAATATAATATAATATAATATAATATAATATAATATAATATAATATAATATAATATAATAATATAACATAATATAATATAATAATATAATATAATATAATATAATATAATATGATATAATATGATATAATATAATATAATATAATATAATATAATGTAATGTAATATAATAAATATAATATAATATAATATAATATTATAGAATATTATATTATATAATATGATATAATATAATATAATATAATAGGATAGGATAGGATAGAATAGAATAGAATATGTGATATAATTAATATAATATAATTTTCCCAGTCCTATCATCTATTTAAACCTTGTAAATTCTTACAGAAAATTCCCCAGTCCCAATCCCAAAATTGTCTTCCCTGCCCTAGCTGCAGTAACAAGTTAAAAGACAAGCTTACTTCAGAGTTCCCCCCAAAACAGACTGGTTACTTTTGGCAAAACCATGCAGCTTTATTCATAAGGAATTGTACAGAATCCTTTTCTGCCTGTAAATTTTAGTCTTGTCACACATGACGTGCAAATTTTAGTTAAGTCTAAAAGTTAATTAATTAAAATAGAAATGATTATGCTAATTTTTTTATTAAGCGGGTTTCTGTTCAAAACATTACAAACACAAATTTAGGAATAAGAAAAATAATTAATGATATAAATGAGCTATTATGCAAAATCATGTGCCAAATATTTGACTTGATCAATTTTTGAACAGCAAAGGATTACAAAAACTATTTGAGAAATATTTTCTTACAATTTAGTGAATAAACAGAATTAAAATGAAATACCAAATGACTATATGGACAAAGACAGTCATAATAACTATGTTTCATAATGACTTATTTGTATTTTTTTAAGTCAGGACTCAGATTCCTATTTCTAGGAACAAAACCAAATCCTTCTACAAATGTATTTAAAAAGTGGGAAAAAAAGGCAACAGAGTAAGCAGGAGTTTTTAGGATTGCTGTCAAGGAAAGTATGGTAATTTTACTGGGAAAAATTTACATGACAAAAATACATGGTATGTTACTAACTGGTCTAAATGCTAACGGTTCCTAACAGGGTCTGTTTCCAGAAACGTCACATAAAATATAAGAAGTTGTAAACAAAATGATATTTCTACTGGGCTGAAGTAAGTATTATAGTTCATATCCTTAGAAAATGCGATTCAAAATTTAAATACATAATAATCCTCAGCATCTATTCAGCAAATTTAATTTCTTCACTTTGCTGAGAGACAATAAATAAATAAATAAATAGATAGATAGATAAATAAATAAATAAATAGAATTCTGAGGGCAGTTGTGAATTGTTTTTTGAGATTCTTTTTTTGGTGGGTAAAGATATTTGCCAATTCTTAACATGGCTTTTTGTAATTTCTGATGCATGAAGGTAGTTCTAATGAGCCCATTAATCCATAAATAAGCTTCCAGAAGCTGTTCTGGTAAAGGTTAGAACTAATTGTGTTATTCCACTTTTTTCTTTTTTTTTTTTTCCCTATGGGGACATATATTCCAATCAGACATCCAGACAATCTTTAGGTAATACTTGTTTCTTGCTTTAATTTGTGATGCCTACCCATGAACAGCTGTAAATCATGTAACTTACTGGGAGACTTACCAGTAAAACTCACATGCACACCTAAAGGAATGTGCAATATGTGAAAGACATTCTTGAAGCCAGCGTGTTTTGCTGGAGCAATCTAAACTATCAATGACCTTCATGGTAAGGAATGAGTAGAGTAATAGCCTCAAACTTTCCAAGGACTGCTGGACAATTTAAAATATTACATAGCCCAAACTGAAGTGGGATATAGACTGTAGATTATGATAAATGATATGGAGGGGCACTGCAGTTTTCAGATATCTAAAATATCCTCAGAAATCTTATTTTGTGATAGTACATATTTTCAGCCAAGTGTACATGTCCATATGATGGCACAAATTCAACAGCCTGTGCACAAATTTCACCACACCACTGGCCCCTTATGTCTCAGAACCTCTTATTTACAGACTGTTTTATGGAGCTGATCATAACAGATGGGTGTATCTATCAAACTGAGGAGCAGGGGTGAGTATTAACATTTCTCTATTCTTGCCAGGTTCCTCATTTTCAAACTGACCACATAGCCAGACCTTTTTTTTTTTTTTTTTTTTTTTCT
This sequence comes from Falco peregrinus, assembly GCF_023634155.1. Classification (NCBI taxonomy): domain Eukaryota; kingdom Metazoa; phylum Chordata; class Aves; order Falconiformes; family Falconidae; genus Falco; species Falco peregrinus. The sequence goes on from NC_073726.1 coordinate 52,175,561, forward strand.
TTTTCCTGTATTGGGCCTTAATTTTTCTGCCTTTCCACTATCTGAAACAAGAGATCTTAATTTCAGGATGGATCTAAGCCACACTTCTTATGAAGTTTGTTTCTTTGATTTTGAAACATTCTCAGGATACGTTGGAATCTTTTTCCATACTAATAATCTTTTCTCCATTTCCTCAGCATGCCTCTGTAGGATTATATGTGTTTGTGGATTGTGTTGCACATCCTTTAAATGTGGCCGAGTTGAGCAGCTACAGCAGTGGGATCCCTTGGATAAAAGACTGAGCTTGTAATGTTCCTGCAGTTGGGTACGTGTTTCTAATTCTTGCTGTTCCCTGCTTTAAGTAAGATAGTATATTCTTATAGGTAGCATGAATTCCTGCAGATGTACAGGATATACATTACTTATTCTTAGGTAGTAGCTGAAGATCTTGTGAGACAGAACTTTGATATTCAGTTCTTGGTATGGATTCTTCTGTACAGTAAATCAATCAAAACTATTCCGTTGTCTCTGCCTCACAAATGAAAGCAAAGTGTTTGACCTTACCTTTTTATGTTCTGTTTATGATTATTTTCATCTGTGTTCATCACAGTCTCAACCACTCCTCAGTGGAGCAACGATTGCATTTGCACTTCAGAGAGGAGGCATAGTGGGGAGACGTGTGTAAGGTCACAGTCTCAGAATAAAGCACTGCAGTTGCCAGTTGCATAGAGGTTTAGGTCTGACAGGGAAAGACACTCCAGTGCTGGTATAAGAATATGTATATCCTGAAATGTAAAGAGTAGCATACTTTCACCAGACAACAGTTTAAGGGACTTGAAAGCATTTGTTTATCACAGGTGATAAGCATATCATTTGATCTAAGCCAGAAAACATATGTACTGTAAAAAGATTTGTCAAAGATATACAAGCCAGGGGCAATTTACCCATGAAACACAGTGTATGTGTGGGAAAGACTTAGTGTGGTGATCTTGTAAATAACCATATATAAAGACTTTTGTAATATATTTTGAGAATTCTATGTATTTTGGGCCTGCATATGGCCTTCAGATTTTCCAGTTTTCTTCAACAGCTGTCCGGTGTCATTGGGAAGTCTCTGATGCTCTTATCATTTTGTTTGATTAACTTCTATTAAAATTCCTATTTGTTTGTCAGGACTACCTTCCCACATTCATTTCAGTTTTTCTGGATTTCATAGCTTAACCCTGTAGTTAAAATTAAATGTGTTTCTTTAACACTTTTACTTTACCCTAAAGCTAGATACATAACTTCTGCATCTGAGTACAGCCATTTTTTCAGAATACTAAACCTTTCTGATAATTAAGATGAAATATGGAGTTACAACATGAAACCTTTCCAGGAATGTGTGGAGCTAAAATGAGAATACTGGTAAAAAGAAGTTAAAGGTTGCACATAGTTTTTACCTGTTGCTTTAGAGTGAAACATTTCAGCTTAACACTTTTTATTTATTTATTGGCTGTGCATATGCAAGTAGCAATGCCACACTTTATTTTGTTTTAGTTTTGTTTTGGTACACTTTTGGTAGACTTATTTTTGGACCTTAAACTGGGGAACAGCAAAGAGTTGTGTCAAGTTAAAATGTTGCTGACCTCCAGCTAAAACCAAATTGAGGATATAGAAGAGATGGAAACGTTAATGTTCCAAACTACTGCAATTCTGTATGTCATTGCATAGGCAATTCTTTTTGCTATGGCATTTTGGAAAGCACAAAATTTCCTCAAGGTGTCTATGATCTTCTCTGTCCATATTTTCAGCTATCCAAATCCTACTGTTTGTATAGAAGCTCCTGAAACTAATTTTATTCCTGTCTATAAGTGTTACCTTTATCTTGTGTTAAATTGAACTGCATTGAGTCCTATTATTTCTGAACTTTCATTGCAACCCTCCAGTCTTTTCCTTTTTTTAAATTTTTTGTAAGACTCTGTTTAATGATAACTCTCAAGTGAAGACTTCCATTCATAGAGGTAAAGAACACTCTGTCCTGGAGGAAACATTTTCTCGCAGTTAAAAAATAATCCAGGAACAAAGACAGTTTGATCCTCTGTCCAGAATAGTAAGGGTGATGTGGACAAATGTTCACTTGGAAGAAGTAGACTAAGAAAAGCAAATTTATCTTCAGATTGTAATGACTTTTTGGTTGTAATTTGAAACAGAGGTTGGAAGGTGAAAAATCTGCTACAATTACCTAATCTATTCAGCTCTTTCACTTCAGATCTTCTCTTTGAACTCTTATTTTGGGACAGAAATCTCAAAGTGCCCGTAGATTTGCATTTCTAACACTGACCAAATTATTTGTCTAAATATTCGATTTCATCAGTGAGTGTGACATGGCTCCATTCATGCCATCATGTAAAAAATGAATTGTCTTGTTATGTTTTAAATTATCCTGCCTGTTTCATGTTTATATTAATCTTCCTTCTCATGAAATCTTATTTTAGGTTACTACTTGGAGTTCCTAGAGACCAGTTGCTTCCTTTGTTGATACCTTAACAAAGATTTTCACCTGTCTTTTTTGTCATTGTTACCATGTCTATTTCATCCCATCTTCAAATATTTGGAAAATTAACCCCCACAAAAGACTTAAGTATTTCATTCCTTGTACAGTTATTTTTATGTATATATATATATCTAAAATAAAATTACATTGAGCTTAGAATTTGACCTGACCTGTATCTTAGTGACTGTTATATATAATTAATGAGGTTTCTTCCTTTTTTTCCAGGTGAGTTGACTGGTATTTCTCTATTCTTTCATATAGTGGAAATTGCTGGTTTATACCAAAATACTGTGATTTTTTAAAAAATTTTTTTTAGGCAGATATAGAGTAATAAGACATGTAAAATTATAATGTAAATTTTCTAGACAGTTAGAATTGGGTCTGTGTCTGTGTGTAAGTCAGTGAATGTATTGGCAGGTGTCACTACCTGGTGTCACCCTTGAGCTTTGCCAGTCAAATGGATGTTTGTAGTCAAATGGAGGTTTGAAGCTAAACAATTTATTTGGACATTAATCTGTAAAAAATTAAATTTCATTAGAGGTCATATTCAAGGCTTATTTTCACACTTGTCATATTTTCATACTTTAACAATAAATGTATCAGTGATAATTTTGTCTTGAACAAATTTGCATAATGCTTGCAATACAAATTAACCACTTTAATGGCATACAAAATTTTGGTGTTTTGGTTAAAGAAAAGCATATAAGTGTTGTAAATTTTGTAAGTCAAGGAGGTATAACAAGGAAATATATACTAGCCAAAGGATGCAAAACATAAACAGTGTTTTGCTTAAGGTAAAGAGAAAACCCTCCTTGCTTCCAGCAACAGTAAAAACACCATTTACTTTATGGTTCCATGACCCCCTATCAACTTGCAAGGAAAAGTTTTTGCACATGGTCCAAACCCAGTATGTCTTGAAGAAAGGCAGGATTCAGACTCTCCAGGATGCTGAATGTATCAACACCTGTCAGCTCAGACTCCCATTTTCTGAGGAAAAGATCATGACCAAAGTGAATCAACACCTTCACAAGGGCATGCTGGCTGAGACAGTAGTCTGGGACTCCTCTGCAGTGCTTGGGAGGGGAGGCCATGTCTCTATGTTGTGACTGCAGGAACTGACCTATAAAACTCAGACAAACCAGAACACTGCCTGCAAGCTAGACACTGAAAACACCATCCTTTAGTGTCCAGTCATATGGCGTTCATATTAACTCTTTAATTTAATAGTCCTGTAAACAGAACATCGAGCTCTATGCTGTAAGGAACTAGACTTCAGTTCTGTCCTCTGTTTAAGTCTGAACTAACAAATCCCATTTTTCTGGATATTATTCCAACCAAATACACAGGTTTGGAAGGAAGTTAGCTTTCTGGAGCCGCGGCTAATTTCTAGTCTTTTTACTGAAGCTATGTCTCCATGAACAAAGTTATTAATGTTTTTTCTTTAGTTTATATTTGTTTTGTCAAACACAAATGATGGGAGGTGACTTTCCTGTAGAGACAGTCAGATTATGATTCCAGCTCCTTCTTGAATTTAAGCTTCTTGTTGATTTAAAATTTACCTGTTTCCTTTTAGAGTGTTCATTAAACAAACTCAATTACCCATTGATGGTTTATTCAGTTTCAGATTTGCTGTCCTGTGTACACTGCCCACTGGGGTATAGGTGCTTATACACACCATTGCACAAGTGTGGGTACAACATTTTGATGACTGCTCGGTCACTTAAGAAATGCAGATGCTCTCCTACCACATGGAGCTCTAGCTAACAACTCTGATGGAAGCAGTTTAGATCTTTTCATAAAGTGTTTCACTTACTGACCCCTTGAAACACAACAGACAACTGAATCACTCTTCATGTCACCATCTCTGATCTGGCATGGCTGGATAGGAGCCTCAGCTAGCAAGTCCGCAAGACCCAGGCTGACTCTCCACAGCCATGCAGGTGCTCTGATTGCAGTTCCAGTCCACAGAAGTTCCCATGGTAGAAGGTACAGAAGCTCCCAGTACTTCAGGCACTGAGAATATATTCCACCATCCTCCGTTAAATCATCCACTGTGTTCACACTGCTGTCTGCAAACCTAACAGAGATTTTGACAGTCTGAAATACACCACTTCATATCAAATTGATATGTCATGTCAAAATGGTATGTATGCACGCTGTGTTTAGTGCAGGTGTGTGGCTATGTGCCAATCTTGAGTGAGACTGATTTTTTTACGACTTAATATATCATGTGCTCCAACATTAAAATTTGTCAAGGATTCTCAGTAGCAGACAGGCAGACATTCTGGGCTAATATTTTACAGCTGGCACAAAGGAGACATGCATTCTGTGATCTTCCACAGGATTTCACTTTCAACTCCCCCTTGCCTAAAAACTATAATTTTAGATTGAGAGCATGTGGTTACACAGAAAAACAACATTTAGAAAGCATTTCTTTTCTTTCAATTTACTTGAGACATGCAGGACAAAATTTACATTTGTATTTGTGTATAAAAATCTAAAGTAATTTTTTTAAAAAAAGCAAACCAAGCACAAAAACTTACCAACTACAGCATTCTAAGGATGAATCTTACTCTAAATAATTTCCAGTGACAGAAGGGGTGACAACATCTGTACTCTGACTAAAATAAAACTGAACAATTAGAAAGTGAATTCTGCTGTGGTAAATGAGGCTTCAGCTATTGTGGGCACAGTTTCCCTTATTTTCTTTATCAGCAGATGCTGATGTTACAAAACCATAACTAGCAATTGAGCACAGATGGTTATCTGTTCAGCACAAAGGCTCAGAAGGGAATAGGCACTTAAACAGAGAGACCTCAGTCGCCCCTCTTGGTAAGTTTCCTGTTCTGACTTTCAAACAGTATGTTTCTTACAGTTTTCCAGTCACATGCAATATGCACATCCAGAAAGGTAACCTCAGTTGCCATCAGCACAGACCAGACAGTAAATAAAAGCTCACCTAACCTGCCTGAAGCACAGATTTCTGTAGTCCCACGAGTGGGTCTGCCTTGGGCTTGAGTTATAATGGCTCCACTAGCACCCTGGGCACATCTTGCTCCCTCCTCTTCAAGAATCAAACCACAGACAGACAACTACAGTTGATATTTGATGAATGCAGTATATTATTTTATTTTATTACACTTTCATCACAGATTTCTTATGTACATATTGCAGTGCTGGCTGGCTGAGGTAAGGAAATGCTTCACATGAAATTTCAAATTCCTCAGCTTGAGATAAAAAATATTTTTTCATTCTGTGATTGAATTTGCTGAACATGAAGCAAAGGGCAAAATGGCAGTGTGGTCAATAAGGCAAGTGTATAAAGTTATCTTCCTGCTATTCCAGGAAAAACAATGACAAGAAAAGTAAATGCTGCCCAGATTAAACACATATTAACTCCATATACATTTAATTATACCACTGAACAGGCTGTCTCTGTTCCTTTCCTTTAGTGAGGAGGCTGGAGGTAAAAAGGAAAGTTCAAAGAAGTTCTGAGATTCTCAGAAACTATTTGTGACTCTGACTTCTCTCTGCAGAGCTATATGCTGTAATTCAGCACAGAAGCATTGTCCTTTAGGGGTCACGAGTAGCTGGAATCAGGGCATGCTGGCCTGCCATTGGCATGTTGTACAGAGCAACTCCTTGGTGATATGGACTCCCCTGGGTCTTAGCACAGCTCCTACTCCAGAGAAGGTTGTGTATAACTGGTGAATGCAATTTCTATAGCTTGGTGCTAAATTACAGGAACAGGGTAGGGAATGTGTTTTGATAAGCTCCATGAAGTCCAAGTTTTTATTCAGCCTGTCAAAAACCTATCTTTTGTGTATGTATATATGATCTATATATCTCTATATCTAGTATATAGTATATATTACATATTATATATCATATATTACAAAAATTACTTGTGAAAATTCCTGTTTATCTTAAACTAGATGGTGTGGGTTATATTGTTTTGTGATACATGGGTTGATGTCTCTTAAAATGGATGCAGTCAGGAAATACACAACTGTGTGAGCATGAATATTGTCTACACCCTTTCTGGATTAACGTTTCAATAGTTCTGAACAGAGGTGATTTGGACTCACCATAATTGCTGAAGGAAGTTTTGCCCAGCTTGTTTATTTTTACTGCCAGTCTTTTTCTCTGCATGGTATCTCTTTAAAATTCTTGGTTACAATGGCTGAAAAAAAGTCTCTATATGTGAACAGATTGGTGAGTGTAAAGTACATATTATGCAAAAAGATTGTGGGTGTGTTGTTGGTGTGGCTGTCTCTGCCTGCTTGAGATAATTAGTCATGCTGAAAAACTGGTACAGTTCTGTATGATTGCTATGCCTGCAATAAAACTAATGCCAGAAAATGGGATAGATGAATATGCTATGGAAGATACTTAATTGAGTAAGAGAACCAAAGGGGAATTTTCTCCAAAATAATGGTTTCTAATGTCCACAATAATTGGCAGAAGACTGTAGGTTAATGTTGTTTGATTGACATTCAAACTGGAAGAGTTGCTTGTGGTTCTGGAACAATATGCTTGTAAACTAGCCATGAGGTGGGTAGTGCTGGGTTTTGACTGTTATAAATTAATGAAAGGCCTTTGTAATATCTTTTATGATTAACAAATACTGTATCACACTAATGTTCTCTTCTCCTTATTTAAATAGGTCACTGTTTGGTGGAAACTAGAAAAGAGAACTCTGCAAAGCACAAGGAGCTTTGTGCTCCATCATCTGAGTGTCCAATTACTGGCCTCAGGGTGCCTGTATCTTACCTACCTACAGGTTCTATTGTGCCTTGTTCAGTATGGTTTTAGACCGCACAAGGGAAAATCTGGCCTAGTTAGATTATCCATATTAGCCAGAGGATATTGTTACATGTGGTAACATAGTATCTATAGAGGACTGGAGGATAAGGACTGGTGCTGAAGGTATCCACCAGCTAAATTCAAAGTCTTCCTTGGCCTGGAGTATTTTAAATCTACACCTCTCCCTTTTTCAAGAATAATTTAACCACGAGGCTGTATGTTTTTCTGCTGGGGACATTCACCTGGGAAGACTATGACTATTCTGTATAACATTATTTTCTTTCTGCCAGAAACATGCATAAGAAAAATACCTGCTGAACCTAAATCTCCCACTGTCTCAGCACAACATGCCTTGAAACTCTGTGCTGAGGTGCCTTATAAAAAACAGGAATGACCAGTGTCATTTTTGAAAAAGACTAATAAAGGACTATGTTCTGAAAGAAAAACTTTCAGCCTGAGGTTCCTGAGAACAAAGACACATCTCAAACACCTCCACCAGTCTTGTACACAGTTCTAGATTTAAAGCACACAAGGGGTTTTAGTGATCCCAGTTGAAAGGTACTAATTTGTATTCTCATGCTTTGTGTTCTGAGTATTTCGTATTTCTTTTAAAACACATGATTTTCCACTTACTGTATGAAAAGTTGAAAATCCACACTTTTCCTTCAGCTTTTGAATGTTAAGCATGTCAGAAACAGAGCGTTCAGCTGGTATTGTAAACAAATTGTTTAAATGGAGTCTAGGTACCTAAAATGACCTAAAGGAGCTTGCAGACCCATCAAGTGAAGCTTTATTTTTTATTAACTCAGTGGGATTAAGGCACAAGTTATCACATGTCAGCTAAGTCACAGTATCTGATTGTGGGTATCATTTTTGCCTGTGGCAAACACAAGATAATACAATTTGATTGAACTTTCTCTTATGTCTTGAGAACATAATGTCTAAGATGTCTTAAGAACATCTATGCAGACAGATAGATCAAGTCAGTCATAACTTGATTGCAAATCTGAGTCCATGGAAGTTGGTGAACTGGAGCTCTGACCAATTTAAACTCAAGAGAAAGGATGCCATGGTAGTTCTAACAGATAAGAGGAGTGAACTCTTATTTTCAGGAAAAAAAATCATAATGTTGAGTTCAGTGCAAAAGAGATGAAATGATTAAAAAAGAAAAACAATTGAAAACCCCACCTTAATTTATGACCTAACAGCTGCAGCTGTTTGTTTATGCCTTAGGTTTGTTGTTGTGGTTTTTTTATTAACCCCTCCTCTACTAACAAGGACTTAGCTTGTTAGTAGAGAATTTCCTATTTTTTGCCTCCAGCCCTTATAACTCCTTAACTTTTCAATGGCATTTGGAGATGATTTTATCCTCCTGTGCAGCTGCTACCAATCTAGTTTTGATTTTTTCTTTCAGACTTTATTTAAAGGGAAGTATTGCTAAAAATACCTGTTGGGAATACCTGAAGGACTTGATTCAAGTTAAATAGATCAATTTGAGGTGACTTAATTGGTCAAAATACAAAATCCATAGTACACGATAAAGTTCCTTGCTGGATGTGGCTGGAGGAAGTTTTCATTATTTGCAGATAAACAGAAAACAGATGTCTGCTATAAGCAGTGGCTGTTTAAAAAAAAAATCTCAAATGGAATAAGAAAAAAAAATCAGATTATGAGTTGACAAAATAGTGCAAAATATTTTTACTTCTGTTGACTTTATTGATCACCATTACTAGCAATTCTGCTGTGCAAATTAAAGGTGTACTGTTGATCTCAAAACCTCAGATATGTAATGAAAGGTTTAAATGGTAGCTAGAGGAGACGAACCCTCTAAATTACAAGGTGAGCTGAAATATGTTTGAAAAGACTAGCATTGCTTCACTGTCTCAGGGAATGCAACGTGTTCCACTCTGGAAAGTTTTACTATGCATATAGAAAGAGGTCTCAAGCTAAAAATGCTTAGTTTTTACTGAACAATGGCTGATACAGTATCTCAATGTGGGGAGGGCTGTAACGTGTACTTCACTGTTTTTAAAGTTACTTGAGTAGTATTGTTTTGATGATCTAACATGAACACTGATACACAGTAATGAGAACTATGTGTTCTTTAGAACACTGTTTGGGAAAAGATAAAAAAACAAGCACAAAGACAAAATCTTGAGAAATGTATCTTTTTAAAATAAATGGGAGTGACAACTATGGACAGAAAGTGCCTCAGGTTTCTAGGACCTTCACTTAAGACCTGGGACACACAGGCTTGATTTCCTGCTTCAATGAAAGCTGTCAGTAAAGCTGTTTTTCCCATGCTTCTTTCCTGTGTATAAAACAGTTGCCAAGTCAAGTACAAAAATGAAGACAGGCAGAATACACATCTAGAAATTATGGAAAAAAAATTTAAAACTGCCTAAAATATAAAAAATTTAAAATATATGCTGACATCTACAGCTATTACTTTTACAAGTTTTTGAGAAATGAAAGCAACTCTACCAAGCAGGAGTCATCTTGATCATTGCTTTCCTGATTTGATTATGATGAAGGGAACATAGAGTACACTGAAAAAGCAATGGTTATGATAACATGGAGTACACAAGAAGGAACTGAATGAACAAAAGAGTGAATTTTGGGCAATTGCAAGGGCTGACTCATTTTCTAGAAATATGTGCACGATATGTGATAAAACACAATAGATAAATCACCAAGTAGAATGACTGTAAACAAAATCCTGCTATCTTTCACTGTAAAACTTTTCAGATAACAGAAATCAGATATTAATGAATATTGTTCCATCACAAGTTAAATCCAACAATTAATTACTAGACCAATGCCCTGCCATACTTTAACTAAATGAAAATCACAGTGCAGCACACAAACATTAAGTACAGCTGGGAGTTTTTTGTTTTGTTTTGCATCCATCTCCTTTTCTCCATCTCCATTTCTATCTCTTGTCTATAATCTTACCAGGACAACTGTATTTCATTTCTCCATTACTGGATTTATACTTTGAACTTATAGTGCTGCAGATGTCAGTACCATTGATCAAAGGATTGTTCAAGCCTGAAATGGTATCTAGAAAAAAAAGTTTGCTTTAAGTGTAGACATGAAAGCACAGAGAACAATGCACATTCAATTCAAGCATCATCATCCAAGCTTAAGAATATGTTTGTTGTTGAACACTGGGGACCAATTGGTGAATCATTCGGAGGGAATTAAGAAAACAATAAAAGAAAACTCATGCTTGGAATCCTGAGATCTTACGGCTTGAGGTTACTGGTGTACTGGTGTCTGAGAACTCTGTTTTATATATATCAGAATCAGTTTCCAGTCATGATGTTTTCTTAATAAAGCCTTTTTTTCTCATTTTCAGTAATTAATGAGAAAAAAGGATCATTTTTTCTTGTTTTTGTATTGCATTGGTGTTTAATTGTTATCTTTAAAACTTATGTGGTATATTCTCTTTGATTCTTATTTTACCTGTTTTAGCTTCTGAAACTTGAACTAATCACTATAAATTAAAAGAGATTTGTGATGGACTTATTAACAAATAATCTTATATCATGTTTGACCAACATGATGACCTCCTACAGTGAAATGACTGGCTTGATAGATGAGGGGAGAGCAATTGACATTGTCTACTATGGCTTCAGTAAGGATTTTAACATTGTCTTTTGTAAGATTCTCAGAAGAGCTGATGAAGTATGGGGTGGATGAGCAAACGGGAAAGTGGACTGAAAACTGGCAGAATGATCAGGTCCAGAGGGTGGTGATCAGTGCTACAAAATCTAGCTGGAGGCCAGTAGCTAGCAATATACCCCAGGGGACAATACTGGGTTGAGTCCTGATCTGTTCTTGAATGATTTGGATGATGGGGCAGAGTGTACTGTCAGCAAGTCCACAAATGACACAAAACTGGGCAGAATGGCTGATACATCAGAAGGCTGTGCTGCCATTCAGTGGGACGTTGATGGGCTGGAGAAATGGGCCGACAGGAACCTCATGAAGTTCACCAATGAGAAGTGCAAAGTCCTGCACCTGGGGATGAACAATGCCATACACTAGCAGATGCTGGGGGCCAACCAGCCAGAAAGCAGCTTTGTTGAAAAGAACCTAGGGGTCATGGTGGACACCAAGTTGAAAATTATCCAGGAATGTACCCTTGCAACAAAAAAATCTAGTGTTATTCTAGATTGCATTAGGCAAAGTATTGTCAGCAGATCCAAGTGTCAGCAGGTCCAAGGAGGTGATCCTTCTCCTTTATTCTGTACTAGTGAGGCCACACCTGGAGTACTGTGTCCAGTTCTGGGCTTCTCAGTACAAGAGAGACATGGACATGCTAGGAAGAGTACTGTGAAGAGTGACAAAGACAATTAAGGGAGTGGAGCATCTGTCTTACAAAGAAAACTTAAGAGCTGGGACTGTCCAGCCTGGAGAAGAGAGGGCTCAGGGGGATCTCATCAATGTGTACAAATATCTGAGGGGAAGATGTAGGGACAGAGCCAAGCTCTTTTCAGTGGTGCCCTGCAACAGGACAACAGGCACTGGGTACAAACTGAAACACAGAAAATTCCATCTGAACATCAGGAAACACTTTTTTTTTTTTTTTTTTTTTTTTTTTTTTACTTGTGAGGGTGATGGATTACCAGCACAGGCTGCCCAGGGAGTCTGTGGAATGTCCCTCCTTGGAGATACTCAAGTGCCTGGGCAGCAGCTGGCTCTAAGTGGCCCTGCTTGAGTAGGGAGCTTAGACCAGGTGACCTCCAGAGGTTTCTTCCAACTTCAACCATTCTGTTGACTGTGGGATACTGGTCTGATAGATGCCAGATTATGAACTGAGGTTCAAAAGTACCAACTTTTACTGCTAGATCTTCAGCTAGCTTATTATACCACTCTCAAGAAAGCAACTAGAATATATATGTTTCTTTTCCCACTTCTTTTCTATATTAGGTTTTCAATCCAAGAATGTCTGTTTGTAGACTGCCCAAGCTAATGCCTAATCAATGTTTTTACTAGTTATTGCAAATAACATGGTTACAAAAATCTAGCGAATAAAAGCCAGTGTGGAAATTTGAGTAGGCAGAACGATTGCCTGTTCTATCGCACAGTCCTTTGTGCCCCAGAACTGGTCACCCTGTGACTTACTTTCCTTACAAAGAAAAGTGACAGAAATGGAAATAATAAATGACTGTAACAATCAAAGTGTAATAAAACTGTGAGATGGAAAAACTGCTAACTGCCTGTTCATGTAACACTTGGCACTGAGTAGGGCTACTAAGTGTCTTCCTTCTGTGTACAGTTAATTTGTAAATATACTACAGAAAAATAGATATGACTCTTAAAATCCTTATTTTTCAACAGAAGTGCACAGCTTTCCCCTTTTCTTATTTTCTGCACTTATGTGAACAAAAACCTCCCAATTCTCTCAAAGCCAGTTACTCATACTATCAGGTCACATCTCACTTATGCTCCATACTTAAGAGTGTGGTTGAATTCAGCTCTCTTTCAACAACTAGTATGTGCCTGCTCATGTTAGCACAATGTAAATATATATGACAATACATATACAAATATGACATTATATTGTCTTGATTAAAATGTACAAAGGAAAATGGTTGCTGATTTTTGTGTTTATTACCGTTATAAGAAAATTCAAGCATTGAGCATAAATTAAAACTAAGCCTTTCATCCTGAATGTCTAATGAATTTTAGGTAACAGACTTCAAATGTTACATTCTACTGAATTAGTTTGATACTAACACATGTATTTCTGTGTATCTAGATGTTTTCTCTTGGAACATGAGAGTGCTGCTTTTGATCTCTCATTCATTGTTTGTTCCATCTGCAGTCCTCTGAAGGATATGCTCTCATAGCTTTTACCTCCATGCTCTGCTCTTCTGTGTCATGGACTGGGTCACCCATACCCCAGTCATCAGGAAGGGGATTCTACAAAGGTTTGATCATGTGCCTTTTCCAAAAGAATATCTGTGCGTTCCAGGAGAAAAGGTGAAATATAAATGTGCATGTCTAGAAGTGCTTAAATCATCTTTGCTTAAATATTCCCCATGAATATGGCAATACTGGAACTGGTAGTACTATCTTTGATATAAAGGAAGAGTCAGCCAGTCATGGAATATGTTCATGTGCTAGTAATTGGATTCATTTTCATGAATGTATGTGTGTGAAATATGATCACATTAATAAAAACATGTTGAGCTCTGTGATTCATAAATTTAAAACTGCAGTCATCTTTCAGACTCCAGATATGTATATGTATTGGTATCTCTACCAGTTTGTTACCTGTCAGAGTTCATTACAGAATGAAAAGCTGGAGAAGTGGGTGACCCATGAGAACAACAGGTTCCAAATTCACACTGGAATTTAACAGGTCTAAAACCAGTTTAATTCTGGACCACTTAAAACTAGTGCCGTGTCACTGTGACAAGAGTTCGAAATCCTCTGCTGACAGGAACAATGACAGTATTCAAGACCTATTCATACCCATGTCTATTCATAGAGCAGCCAAAATACACATCTGCCGCTTTTCCCAAAATGTCCAGCCTGGGCAGAGACTGCAAACACGTTTACTGATGTCATTCAGCTCCATTGCCAGTCCTTGTTTTCTTTTTTATCCTCACTAGCCTGACACTTCAAAGGGATAAACAATGATTTTTTTGTTGTTGCAGTATTTCCTGGAGAAAATTTATTTTGGTGGTGTTAGTCACAAGTTACTTTTAACTGTAGCATCTAGCATAATTATATGAAAGACACCTATTGTAGGTAATTATTCTTCTGTGCTAGTAAACTTGCCAAACTTGATGGTGACAGTGGAGAAAGGGAGAACAGAAAGTGCCAAATTGTGCATCATTTTACAATTTGTGCTACCCTGCTTGGCAATCATAAACATAGAACATGGAAATAAATCACTTAATAATTGCTGATCTATATTTTGACCATATTTTGGACTTTAAGAAAGAGGATTTGTGCTTTTAAAATTACAAACCACATATGCTAAACAAAAATACCAGACTATGACCAAACTTTTCAGAAGCTTACACTTTAATGAAAATTTGATTGTGAAGCTTCCCTACTTTGATCTAGGAGACTCTCAATTAACTAATTAGCATTACTAATTAAATCTGTCCTAAAAATATCAAGATCAGACATTCAAATTCATACCATTGGAAAAATAGCGTACTCACTTTTTACCTAAATGCATCCAAGATTTCTTTTTATTTTTTTATTTCTTCCTTTGGACTGAAGGTTCTTTTCATTAACAACCAACTTACAAAAGACCCTCAGTTTTTGCCTGCCAGTAAGCACTGTATTTTAATATTGTAGTAATGTTCAGTAATTCACTTGGTATCTAAACTAGAGAAGTCTGAAAAGCAGAATAGATGTAGAAAATCAAGAGCCAGTTCCCTCCTGTGACAGTTTCCAAGACAACTAGTCAAGATGGGAAAGTCTAATACCTTTTTAGATGCTTTAGATGGGGCAAACTGTAAAGAGAAATTGAATTGCTTGTCCACAGTGAAGGGAATGGAATGTAACAGAAACCATATTTAATCTCTAGAGTCACCAGTGTTTCCAAGAAAGCTAAAGTAGTAAAATTACTCTACACTGTTCAGCTGCTCCAGCTATAGGAGTATAGCTTTCCGTGAGGGCACTAGTTTTGTAATAAGCTCCTTTTTCCAGCATAATTAAAAAATACCGGCTAATGTGACTTTAAACTGAAAATGAGAATTGCATTTTGACTTTTGACTTTAGATCATGAAAATTTATCAGTTTAATTTCAGTTATATTTATATATTTATGGAAGGTCTCAGCCTACCTGGGAACAAAAATTGAAACTAAAGTGGGCAAAATGTTTTTTCTGATGGAAGCATGAGAACATACTTAGATATAGTTGTAATCTAAATATTGATGTAATAAAAATATTGATAAAACTGTAATTTTTTTCCTCTGTGTAATTTCAGTTACTGATGTGCAGCATAGGAAGATTAGCCCATCCATACAAAAATGTTATGCAATAACTAATGATTTAGGTTTTTAACAGCTTTCAAAGTTTACTTCTCTTTTTCAGTATCACACTATAATGATAAAAAAAATTTGTTTGCTTGTTTGTTTTTCTTGTCTATGTAAAACTGGAAAGCAGTCAGAAAATACATGTATCAGTCACATTCTATATGTTGGTGGGTGGGAATTTGGCTTATATGCAGAGATACTGAGAAAGCAAGCAACACTTCTTCACTTTCTGGATGTGTTTCAAACGTAGACTTTTCTCATTAAGAACTTGGTTGGAACAGATGTATGCCTGTATATTTTCTTCTGCTTTGATAAATCCTGTATTTCACCAGTTTTCTTCCACAAAATGTTCCAAATGGTTTTAATCAGGTATTACATTTGGCTTCCTGTAGGCAATCACATTTTTTTCTGTGGGGTAATATTAATTGACCTGAAAATGTCGGCTTGACAATACAAGATATGATATCACCTGTAGGTAACAAGTGTAACAGATGTTACCAGTTGCCAAAAAACTATCCTAATCACAAGCAAGCTCATATTTGGGAAAGTGCCCATTTTTTATTTAAATATTCAGAACTTCTGAAATGTGATCTTGAGAGCTTCCAAAGTCTGAAGCAAAACAACCAGCCTCACAGACTATCTTCAAAAATTCTGGAGAGCAATCAAGTATTCCTGAGCATATTTTTATTTATATTTCAGTTGGAATGAAGTGATAAGATTCAACAGGGGAAAAAATCATTTAAACTTTTTTTAAAGGACGAAACGTTGATCTGTTTTCATTGGTGTAGACTTGGAAACAATGAGACTCAGAATGTGGTGTAACTTTTAAATTATTCATTTTACTCTACTAATCCAACCAGTCAAACTATATACTGACAAATTTTTAAGATCTGTTGCTTAAATCCCCAGAGTGGATAGGAAACAAGTAAACGAGAAATCTTCATGTTATTTATTTCATGTTGTTTAAAATCCACCCCAGAACAGTAGGAGACTGTTCAGCAGTTAGCCATTGACACAACCCCAGATCTAGCAATTAAGGTAAAAGGAGGGTGTGAACTAAGTGAAAGACAGTAGAAATTTTCAATCTGTTTGTTCTTGGTCCAGTGTGTATGTGTCGTTTCCTGTATGCTTTGTTTAAGAAGCTTTGTTTAAGAAGGTGCAGCTGGGCATCAGAAAGGAGGGCTGCCAGCTTATGTGTTCTGGATGTGGGTGGGCAAAGCAGGGGCTCACGGAGACAGGGAAAAATTACTCCGGGAACAAGTGAGAATGCTTAGCTGGGAAAAATCTCTGCAGTGCAGACAAAACCTAAGAGACATACCAAGGAAGGCTCCTCCAACATAAGAGTCTTAAAAAAGAAGCTACCAAAAAAGTTAGAAGTATTTAAAAGAAGATTAACTGCAAAAAGGACAAAGACACAGTAGCTGCAGAGGGAGGGACAGAGAGAGGGAAGGAAGCAAGGGGGTGAATCGTCTTCAGTCTTGTCCCACTCAGCTAATCTGGTGGTTTTCCTATTTATATGACATATCTAAATTCATGTGTGTATTGCCTACAGAAAAATAGTCATACAGGTTGGAAATCTTTTGACATTGTTTGGCTGGTCACTTCAAAGAAACAGAAGTGACAGGAGAACTTCATCTCAAAGCAGTGTCTGGCTCTGGAGCGGACACATTCTGACTGTTGGTAGGCAGCATGCTGTATAATCAGACTCTTGTATGGTGCTTTTCTCCAAAACTCAACAGCAACAGGTCAAACAAGCCCCAGAATCTAAGTTCATTCCCTAAGAAGGACATCTGACCTTCTCATAATTTGCAGCTTTCAGAAAGCAGTAATAAAGTTCTGGAAAGTACAGAACCACCCATGCAGTCTGAGGAACAAATATGAAAACTTATGCAAAGCTACCTGAAGTGATCCCTGCTGGGTTTTCCTTTGTTTCTTGCTGGTCTTGCTGGCTCCATGAACGTTATCCACCTTGGAATGAGGCATAAGCATTCTGAGAGAAATGTCATTATTCTTTGCCTGATCAGTTTGAGGGCTTTTTAGAGAATTTCACTGTGAAAGCATCCACATGGCAGGCAGACATTTTCTCCTGGAACAAGCCTATAAAAAAGCTGAGAGATTGTGGTAAATCTGAAATATGTCATCTATTCTTGTCTTGATGTTCTCACCCTTCAATGCAAAAGACTCCACAAGGAAATAGTTGCCACCATGCAAAATATATTTCTTCGGGGTATAGGAAGCTAGCTGGTGCTCTAAAGCATTGGAAATGTAGCTAATACACACTTTCTTGTAAATAGGAATACCCAAGAACTGCATTACTGAATGGATAAAGATATGGTTACACCCACTGATTCTAATTCTTTGCTTCCTGTTCAGTATTACATTATTTATCTGATGAATCGTTCAAAGGAACAAACAACTCCTTTTAATTTCCAAATAGTCAAAAGATAAATGAGATTAGAAAGACTGTTAACTTTTTAACATTGTTTACTTAAATATTGTTGAAATAAAATTAATTAAAATATAGTTTGAGTTCTATCACTTTTCATTACTAACCCATTTTCATTTGTACACACTTCTATTAATATCTTATGAAAGCAGTGTGTTAAGGAGCAGTTTAGTGAAAAAAACTAATACTCTGTCAGTCCAAATAGCATTTATCATTGCTTTTATTCAGCTGATTTTAAAGTAGAAGTGAATATTGCTATGTATATTTCAGGTATTTTTTTGCCACTGTTATACTTTTCTAAATCCACCTGTAATGTGATCCTGGAAAATTGGTGTACATGTATCAGTATTCATATCATAAAGATTAATCAGTAAAGCTAAAATAATTGGAGAACAGTACCTGTGAAATTAAAGTACTATGAAAGAGATGGGCGAGAGATTAAAAACTGTGGCTAAACTGTGGCTTTGCATTAGTAATAATCTAATTCAGGAGATATTCTGAGAAATATGAGTCAAGGGCTTTAAAATTACGGTGAACAAGACATAGCCTTTAAAGCAACTATTTCTTCACCAGTGTTAAATACTGTTATCAAGCCACAGCATGAAAGGCTGTAGAAAAACATATCAGAGAGCGTCCAGAAATCATGAAAAAAATCTATTGATTCCATATTTTAAATTCCACAGAAGTATGTAAATAAGAATGTAATTTCTTTCACTCCCAACATACACTTAAGCATCTGTTACTGGTGCTTGAAGAAATGACTTATCAAATCTATTTTAACTGAAATAACATTTGGTATTCCTGATTTTCAGTGGGTTCAAAAGCTTTCAAAGTCACAATCATGTTTCTTTCATCCTGTTCTTGTCCTGTGAAGAGAATGACTTTTGAAAATTTTGAAAATTTTGTTTCTGTTATATTTTTTTCCTCTCAAAGTTCTAGATACAACAAGCCAAATCTATATATTTGGAAAGATCGTCAGATGCCTAAACTTTGATTGTTCAGCTTCTGAAGATATTCTGCTTCTTTGCTGTCGCATATTTTTTTTGAAAGCTGTGGAATATGGGTTAACTTCTTCAAGGGCAAATTGCTGAAAACATAGAGAAAAACTACCATCAGACTTTATGGCTATGGTTATCAACCTGACGTAGCTTCTTGGAAGAAGGAAATAATACTTTAATATTCCAACAAATCTCCAAGTCAGCTCACATGCTTTCCATCTTCTGTTTGAAAGTCTTCATTTTTTATTTGGTTGGTTGGTTTGGCTTTAATTTGGAAAGGCACTTGTATTATATCTTGGCTCATTTCTCAATTGCATGGATTTACCTGGCAGTTTCAGTTGGCTACAGAGTCGGCTACTGGTGTGCAAGGAGCAAGGGCAAGACAGAGCTCTTATTTAGGAATTTGAAATGGTTGTGGTGAGTGTCAAGACCCTACTGGTGGAAGTGGAATTCCTGAGATAAAAAATGAACCTGCAATGCAGGAAATTCTGTCAGAGCCTTGTCTGCTGGAACCAGCTTTTTGTAGCTACATCCCAAATATTCAGGAAAATAATTTAGCTCACCATGAATTTTCGGTTCATCTTTTGATCTGTGCACCATCTTTTGACATATAAAAAACTACAAAAATGTCAAAGTGTGCATGTGTGTGTCTGTTATTCCCAAAAATATATAGCCAAAGCAGAATCTTAGAATCTCTAAACAATTTGAAAGTATTTGATCCTCAGTGTGAATTGAGAATGTCCGAATAATAATAAAAAAATTCTAAATGGTTGCTTGATATGCATATAGATATGTGGGATGCAAATTTTCATTGCAGACTATTTTGATAAAAACCAACCATATGCATTACCACTGTATTAAAATGAAACATAAATAAATGCATAATTCAACTTTAATTTTAACCATATTCTTAATTATTAGAGTGATATAGTTTAGTATAACTATTCTCAGTTACATGACTCCAACAAATACCAAGAGATTATCACAACCTGTAGAAATAATTCACAGCTTCCTTTTACCCTTTGAGCAATGCTCACATGAGGTTTCTTTTCAGCTGGTATTATGGCCCTATTAAAAACTCTGAGCAGCTCTGTAAAAATGCTTCAGAGATGAATCCATAATGTTATATGATACCAACTAAATTATCATAAAGGAGCAATAAGAAATAAATAGATAGATTGATAGTCTATCATACGGAACACACAATCAGCTTAGAAAGGACTTTAAGCAACCGATACTCATCTAGGTTATTCTTTGCCAAGTGCTGGATTTTTCTTTGAAGTGAATTTCCAGGTTCTAAATCACTCAAATGAAAGTGCTTTATCCTCTCTGACTGTGAGTTCTGGTTATTTCCTCACCATTCATTTGTTCTGATGCTCACAATAAATTCACTTTTTCTTACTTTCATACCATTATTCTTAGTTACTTTGACAGTGCTTATAAACAAGAACTTTATGAAACGCTTCCAAGATTTGTTTAAAAGGAAGAGTGGAAGAATAAACTTTTTTGTATGTTTGTGCTAAAAATGCCAATCTTCAGAACTTCACAGTATTGGCCTAGAGAAGAGCCCTGAAATTTTCTTCTTAAATATATTAAATCATGTGATAGTGAGATACCTGCGTCCAGATTCACACACATATATACACATGCATAAACACCTCTGTATATTTTCAGAAACCCAAGTATCCTTACTACCTGATAATTTTAAGGTAAATGTAACTTTCTTCAAAGATCTTATGAAAATGCGTACTTTTACTCTTAGAATTTTGCCAGTAATAAAGTATAAACAAAAGGTATATAAAAAAGTATAAACTGTTAGTAAGAATAAAATGAATCAAAATAGCTATATTATTCTTCATAATGGAACAAGGAATAAGAAATCCTAGTCATCCCTTGTTCTTATTGAGGTAAGCACATTCGGTGAAAATGGATGTGAATGGTGATTACTTTGTGATGCTTAAGCAGTATAGAGAAGTCAGAGAGAATAAAAGTGGACTCTTAGGATCTCTGACCCAAGAGAGTGAAGTGTTATTTTAGCTGTTGTGGATTTAATGTGTGTGATATGCTCTGTCTACTGATTTGTTATGTTGAGGCTAGCAATAAAAACAAAACCAGTTTACCACTATCATTTGCTGCCTGGTCTTCAGAAAACATGGAATGTGATTTTCAGTTTATTGGGCCTCATGTGCTTTATTTTCTCTTTTAAATGTCTGCTTACCACAAGAAGCCCTGATATTTACATTATGCAGAGTGGTTTATTTCTCTTGCATTTTTTGCTATTGTACATATGATTTGAGTTTGGGTGGAATTCTTTGGTGGAATCCCAAATTTTATATTCTCTAAGCCAAACTTTGTATTAATTTACAAAAAGACAAACTTTGTTGCATGAAAACACATTTAAACGATTACAGTTTCATGTTAATATAATAGCATTATCCTGATGTAACTAAAATAGGTTTTGGACAACAAGAGTATTACACATTTGAAGAAAGAAATTTACTGTTCAAGTTGGAGTTGGAAGAATATTGTTTGAATCCAAGAAAGCTAAATGTAAGTGTAATACACAGGGTTTGTTTGGAAAGAGATAGGGTAGACTGAAATATTGTGCAAAATTGTCATTTAGTTTTGTGGCAATCTTGAAAGACCAAGACAGTTCTACCTTTCCAATGTTATATTGAAATTAATAAACAATAAATAATAAAAGACACTTTTTTAGAATGAAACAAAACCTGAACTTTGCAACTGGAATCAATCACAACAATAATGAATTACTTAAGAGAATGCATAAACATAATACATGTTGTTATGCTCAGCTATCACTTTCAGCATACAGCTGTAATTTTGCAGATGCTTAACTTCTCTCAGTCTTCACTGTATTTAGATTCCTTTTAAATAGCCACCATGAGGGACACAAAGGTGGTATTACTCCCCACTAGCTTCTTTGTCTTGATTTAGTGCAATACCTTCCAAAGTATTTCAGGCTTATGCACAAGTGTGCATCATCTTGGACAATATTGAAAAGCTAAGAAAAAACTGGATTAGAATAGGGTTATAAATATGCTAATGCCTGAACATTCAAACCTTCACTCCTTGAATAATGCTGACGAAAAAACAGAAGAGCGGCGAGTGTTGAAGAACAGCAACAGCAAAAAACCCCAAACAAACAAAAGACCACACACAACTTCCCCCCACGCCCACCCCACCCACCCCCCACCCACCCCCCAAAATGGAGAAACAGCCCTCTCCAGTTTCCTCCTCGTGCACTTGTAATTTAGGGACAGACAATGTTGACTGCTCATCTTGTGTAATCTTCAGTGTCAGAATCAATACAGATTGAAGTTAAAGAAATGTTTTACTGGAAAAGTAGTTCAGATCAGCTATCATTTCTGAAGCATTCAGTTGATCAGGCTGCTTCTATCTTGATACATTTTTCTTCTAAACTAACCATGAAAGGTCTGGGCTCAAGAATGGGACAGCCTGACCTTTCACCAGAAGAGACACTTGCAAATTCTGTTAACTGCTTCTGCTGATAGTTCTTGCAGAATACGTCTGAAGTATGTGAATTGCATGACATAACAACACGGTTATTTTTTTGCCTTCACTCATCTTTAATGCATCAGCTGTGGTAGATGATTCTACATTTCTGAGGATTGCTTTGAACTCAGGCATGAGCATTTCTTACAGTGTCAGAATTTCTGTAAGAACACAGCTCTTTTAGGGCAGAAAAAGATTTATAGAACAAACTGTTTGCACTTCAGCTGAGTGAAAGATCTTTTGGCCTCAGCAGCAAAGGTGAATCATCAAGCTATCTATTAGATGTTAACATATATGCCCCTACAGGTAAAGTAAATTAAAACTAATGCATGCCACGACTCACTCAAAAGGCTCTTTTAATTTATAACTTTGCACTAAGAAAGAGGTGAGGGCTGAAGAAAAAGCTGGTTGACCTAATTCCACCTCAGCAATTATTGTTTACTCCATGTTTAGGGAAGCGTGGGGCTGTGCCGGCCAAGAGGGAAAGGACACCTATGCCTCCTCTGGAGCTAGAGTACACTTCAACCCAGAGGCTTCTGGTGGCTCTTATAATGCAAGGGGTGGGCAGCTGTGACCTTTTCTCCTTCTGCCCCTTCTTCTGCCAAGGCAAGGGTTTCTATTTTACATCATTTCTGCTGCAGTGGTGTCAAAAGCTCAGAGCCCTAGAAATTACTCGTGTAGCCAAAGATCAGGACAGCAGGTTAAAACAGTGCCCTGAATCAAATTAGTATGTCAAATTACATTAGCAAGGGAGAAAAAACTTTTTAAAAGATTAATAAAAAAGGACAACATATGGACCTGGATGTACCTGTACATGAGCATATACTTATGTTTTAGTGGCCAGAATAGTTGACTTCATTCTTATTTTGCTTTTGTGTTGAACATGAGCTTAATAAGCAGTAGAACAACAGAATTTAGTGTTATGCTGAATTAGTCTGTAATACTAGAATCACAGAACTGTTCAGTTTGGAAGGGTTCTCTGGATGTCATATAGTCCAACCACAATCATACTAGGTTGCTCCAGGCATTGTCTACCTTAACCCTACTAGCACTACCATCTCAGTGTTATTACAGAGAGAAAAAAAAAACAAATAAACTTTATATAATCTTCTGTTTAAAGGATTTTTCTCCTTATGAATTACCCTTGCCTTCGAGGCAGAGTCTGCTCATAGCAATCGGGTGTACTGAAATACACTAAAATGTACAAAATGAATGTTACCAGTTTGTTAGTAACAACTAAAGTTGGTATTTATGTACGTGCAATGCAGATGGTGTAGGTAATGGGATTGTTTTTCCAGCTACCATCACATTACATTCTTAGTCTTTTATCCTAGTAAAATATTTGTTTACTTAAAACATACAAGATTCAAAATTCATAGGAAGTGATTCAGCTGCTTAAATATAGACATCTAGTGACATTTTAGATACCCTAGGCCTGGCTGTTGTCCCTGCCTCCAGCTGTCAGGTCACGTATGATGTGCCACAGGTCATGTCATATATGTCAGTCCCGCTCTGGACTTCTCAGGTATCCTACTCCTATAAGATGGCACCAAGTACTTGTGCATAGGAAGTTGGATCCTCCATGCTGGTTAAGAATTAACCCCCATCAGACAGTTAAGCACCACACAGCCACTCACTTACTTTCCCTGAGTGGGATGGAGGAGAGAACTGGAAGGATAAAAGTGTGAAAACTTCTGGATTGACATCAAGACCATTTAGAAGGGAAAGAAAAATCTGTGTGCGGAAGCAAAACAAAGGAATTGATGCAGCACTTCCCATCAACAGGAAGGTGTTCAGCCATTTCCAGGAAAGCATTACTCCATCACACACAATGATTACTTGGGAAGACACACCCTAACTCCTCCATCCCCTCCATATTTCCTCCAGCTCACAGCATCATTTGGATCACATGGTATGGAATATCCCTTTGGTTAGCTGCAGTCAGCTGTCCCAGCTGTGTCCCCTCCCAGCTTCTTGGCCACCCCCAGCCTACTCGCTGTCAGGATGGTGTGGGAAGCAGAAAAGGCCTTGAGGCTGTGTGAGCACTGCTCAGCAATAATAAAAACATTGGCCCGTTCTCAACACTGTTTTCTTCACAAATCAAAAACATGCACCATGCAAGCTACTATGAAAAAAATTTATCCTAGCCCAACAACCAGTACACTTAAAAGTTATAACTTGTAGATGGGTAGCCAGCTTCTACGTAATTTGCACTAGAGTTAAGAGCTTCAGAACAGGATTCTCAAAAGTCAACAGGCAGAACAGGATTGTCTTAAATACTGTTCATCCCTCTTTCTTTGTCGTTCAGTATGTAGTGGAGTGCTCTTGGATTGTCAGAAGTACATACAAAACACAGTGTCCTTTTCAAGAAGGCGAAACTGGAGTAAACATCCTTATACAGATACCCATTTTCTGTCTGGATTTTCAAAAACCTGTGTGGCTTGTTTATTGTGCCATTCTTCGTTTTTAGGGAAAAGGGCAAGCACAATCTTAGCTGCTTGGATTTAATGGAGTCTGCAAGATCCATATATTTTCAGTATTTGTTGCCTACCTGGAAAGCATTATTATCATTGGCAAATTTTGTGATACAAGGGTTGTTGGGTTTTTTTATCAGTCATATGATAGGTGGGTTTTCTTTGTAGGGTTTGTCTTCTTTATTTGTTTTGTTGCTTGAAACTTGAGCTGCTGAAACCAGATTATTACCTAAGAAATCTCAACCTTCATTTAAAACCGAAAAAGTTTCTAACCTTCCAGACTTCATATTAGCTGGAGGATAAAAATTCCCAGTGAGGTACAAAACCAAACCACTTCACACTAACCCCTACATGTACTCTCTTCCAAATCTCATTTGAGTGGGGTGGGCACAAGGTGTGGTACTAAAATCACTTTTAAGTGCCTGTGGCTGGCAAGACTGAATTGAAAACTCACAAGAGTTTACCTGCATAATGCAACCTTATTTGTGAACAAAAGATATTTTAAATTAGCATATATACTTCAGGGTAATTTTCCCTACTAAGCTGCAGCATGTTCTTTAGGTTTGTTAGTCATCTTTTCAGACAGTTCTCTAGCTTCTATTTTTCTTCCTGGCTTATATGGCAAATTCTGAATGTTGCTAATAGGATCATCAGGGACCTCACTCCCATCTTGCACTTTACTAATACAGCATGTAATTTTGTTGTTACTAGAATGAATGAATGAATAAGCAAAAATGTACAAGCCATTCACATATTTCTTTATGTTTATATCACTCCGAAGAATAATTCTGCTGAAAACTCAGCTCCAACTCTAGGAAAGTTAAATGGAGCTTCTGGGATATAGTACTGTGTTTCCTCATGCCTCACCTTCTCTGAGGTAACTTCCTTCCTGTGGGATAGTTATCAGCACTGTGCAAGCTGTTCCTGATGGGACATTATCAGCATTTTAGAACTGTGATAGTACTGTTGTTTGGTTTATAGAGCTATTCATCTGTTAATGCAGTCTTCATTATTGACCTTTCTCGATTACTTCTTTGCTATTAAGATTAGAAACTAAAAGGGAATATCAGCTTTATCATACAAGTAATTGACTGCAATACTTAAAATGACTGATACACGAGAAGAGAAAATGAAATATGAAAAATCATAAGCTGAAATGGAAGAAAAGTGGATGTACACAGCAGGCTGAATACAATAATGTGTGTTTCTCTGAATTTTCCAATAATAAAGTGCCCTCAATATTACCCACTTAAATTGTAATGCCTACTTCTAGAGGATTTTCAAGGCATTCTTGAGCTTCAGACAATATATTAAACATACAGATTTTTCTTTTCTTTGCTCTGTGAAATTAATAGAACATATCACATAAATGATAAAATAAATAGCAATTAACTATATCAAAATTGATAGGTCGTGAATTTTGATTTGCATTATCTCAATATGCTAAGCACTTTTTCTTTTTTTTTAAAAAAGGTAAAATGCAAGACAACTCATCAAAAGAGATTTGTTACTTGGAATTAATCTGCATTCAGGTTTCAATCAGAAATCTGTTTGCTATCTCTGATTTTCAGCTAAGAACACAAAATTTCTTAAGATTTTTTTGTGTCCAACTTCGAATACTTGATTTTCAAACCAGAACTGAATTAAATCCAATTAGGCTTCTTAAAATCTTTTTTAAATTTTTTGCTTGGCAACCTATATTTAAATACAAGGAAAATATAGGAGTTTAATAGGAGAGCAATTTACTACTGAAAAGCTGAGCCATAAGCTTTTCATTGACTGCAGTCGTGAACAATGAGGACAAACATAAAAGAATAATACAGACAAGGAAAAATCAGGAAGGATGTGATGGAGTAGATAATGCTGAGGAGGTCAAAGAGCTTTATGCCCCTTTTGAATCAGTCTTCACTAAAACTAATTTGATTAAAGAGAAGCGACTAATGAAATTAAGGACGAATCAAAAGGATAGAGTTTAAAAGGATAGAATTTCCACACAGAACAGGTAAAGAAAGGGCTAGAGAATGCTTTACAGACCGGAACCTAGACAAAATTTATCTCAAGTTCACAGAAATCTTTCTGAAACAATCTCAGAGATAACAGTGATTAGTTTTGAGGAATAAAGTAATGAGCAACATTTTTTGGAAGCTGGAAAAATGGTATACATTCTCATTCTTCAGAAAGTGAGAAAAAGGAGGAGCAGAAAACTGTAAACTGGGAATGGAAAAATTCTGGAAAATAATAAAACTGTTTCTAAGCTCCTAGACAAATACATGCTAACTAAGAGCCACCACTGGTTTGGCCCAACTTATTGCTGAGCAACTGTTGCATGACATCTTCAGCAGTAGTGGACAAACAGTAGCAGAAATATAACTAAATTCTTATCTATTTATTGAAATTGTTTAAAAAAAAATTTACACCTGGCATGACTTGTAATGATAAGAATAGTCTAAATGAAACTGTTTAGAAGTGGGTTCATAATTAGCTGGACGATCACAACCAGAAGTATTATCAGTGGTTCAGGATAGAATAATTCCTGAATTGAATCAACTTTCAATAGACGTCACTCCTGGAGATATACTGGCTAATATTTTAATTAATGAGAACTACATTTATTTTTTATGTATCTCTATATAGAATTGGGAACAGATTTACATATAAACACATGGAGGCCAAGCTACACTTACTAAAGACAAGTGCAAGGATCTACATTTAGGTGGTAATTCAGAGCACAAATACAGTCTGAGGATGCTATTAGCCCATTAAAACAGGTTTGTAGTTTAAATTTACATGTTACTTGTGAATGACCAATTTCATGCTGTTGTAAATACTCAAGGCATCCAAATAATATACTTGCTTGGTCATATATAGTATGCAATTTGCAATCTCTGAGCTGCAATCTTTGCTCTTCAAACATCATGTGAACAGACTGGAAAAAGTGGGGAAAAAAAAGATCTACAAGAATGACTGAAGGTTTTAAAGCCATTAATTATTAGTTAATCATTGATTAATTATTAGGTTGTTTAGCATCTACAAACACAGACAGAAGAGAAACAAGCTAATGGAATTCAAATATGTAAAAACTGCTTTAAAGAGGAAGTGAATAATCCCTTTCTCATGTTCATGGTCAATAGAAAAACAACAAAGAGCTTAAATTGCAGCAGGAGAGATTTACATTACACATTGGAAATGTTAATCTTAGACAAACATCTTTCAGGCTAGCCCTAGACATAATTGGTTGAGAGAGGAAAAGAAGAATGACTAAGTGATCTTGAAGTCCCTTCCAACATTCTTTCCTTGGTTTTATCCTCTTCTTCTGAGGAACAGAAGCTCTGGGGCTCAAAAAACCATTTCTGAGTCAGAATGTTGCATGCTGTCCGTAGGTTTTACACACAAAATGGGGCTGTGATGAAGTAGCGTGGTACTCACTTAGAGCAATGCTATACTGCAAGTTACATTCCACATAAATATTCAAGGAGCCAATACTTTTATGGAAAGTTTGATTTGTAAAATAAAGGAAATACAGAAAAGTAAATTTTAAAACTGGTAATTTTTGCCTGTGGTTTTTTATTACCTTTCTCATGAAACATAATTCTACAAGTTACAGCTTTGGTAAGAATGTGAGCGAATGAACAACAGCTAGTAATAAGGAAAACAGCCTGGGTATTGACAAACTTAAGAATAAATTCTGTAGAAAGCAAATTATTACCATCTCCATCTGGAATTTGATAGTATTTATTAGCTTTAGCAGGTATCTCCAAGGACCATATATGGATCGCTATAAGGCAGATAGCCTTATTATGTGCAAAAACCATAAACATGAAAGCAATGAGAACAGGCATAAAGTACCTTTTTGTTTGTGCCCACAATGTATATAGTACAATTTTGATGAAGGAAGTACTGACATCTGGCTTACTAGTACCTACAAATGCAGATGCAGATTTATGAATTTGTATAGACCCATTAAAGAAGAAAGACATGTTTTGTGTTAAATGATTCAGGTACATGAAACTGTAAAAACAAAGGCTAAAAAAGAAAAAGAGTGTAGTAGGCAGAACCATTAGAATATCTTGATAAATTGTTTTTGATGCTAACATATTTCATAATGAGTTTATATGGCTCTTGGCTATGCTTTTAATTAATTACTAGTTGCTTCTCTGTCTTCAAAGTTTCTGTTTCACAGGTGGTGAAGAGATGCAACTTACCAATATTTCTGGACAGTAGTGGTCTTCTTGAGAGTTTCAGGGGTTTAGGGACTCTTAAGACGGTTCATTTCTTGGAAGATGTGTTCTGAAAATCTGGACCTCTTGCTGGACTTGGAACACCTTCAAATTAAGAAATCCAAACTCACAATTTACTTTTCAAAATTGTGAATTAATGAGCTGTTTTCTAGACACCTCACTAATCTGTGATCAAATGATCATATGCTAAGTGATGAACAGAGCATAGAAAGGCAAATTTTAAATGGTAAGAGACAGATGGGAGGAACAGTTTATGCATTTAAACTATTAAGTCTAAGAAACATATCCTATCATATCTCTGCTCACACAGGTCACTGAAGTGACCATAAGTGCATCATAAATACAGTTTTGTGTACCACACATAAAATTGCAAAATACTGAGTCTATATAAATTATGTACTTGTAAAAGTCTGTTGAAGAAGAAGGAAATCTGATTTCTAAAACCACAGATCTTAAAGCATTTTTAGAACAATCCTTATCAAGTTATATTTTCCCACAAAAATTAAGGTATTGCAAAAAGTAAACCTAAAGCATGAAAAAAATTATTATTTTTTTAATTGGGACAGACATTATAGGTTTCACAGTTACTTTTATGTCAGATTAATCTTTTAATAATAATGGAGCTATCCATGCTGATGGAGATCAAATCTGTTATATGAAAGCTGGTATGACTTCAGTTGACATTAGTTACTGCAATAACTATCCTCAGGTTTTTGTATTTATTTTATTTTATTTTTATGAATATCTTTTCAGGAGTGGTTCTATTTAAACAATTTTTTATGCTCAGACTTTGAGGTTTTGTTGTTGTTGCTGTATTTTGCTTGCAATATAAAATCTAAAAAATAATAACAAAATAAATTCCCTTCTTTTTTTAGTCAAGAAAAATATCTGAGACATTCTAGACCTCATTTGCAATTAATGCAGATGACTATGTATGTTTTAGGATCAGGTATGTATGCTTCTATGTGTATATATACCCACAAGCTTGAAAAAGAAATACAGGTTAAATATCCTTTGGCTCCTCAGCATGGATAGCCCTACATTTATCACTGGTCTCACCTCCAGTTGGATCCACACTAAACTGAAGGCTATTGGACTGCAACAGAGGAATGAAAAACTGCCATGGTCATTTCAGTAGAGCTGCCCATCATTTAAAAGGAAAGTTAATTTACATAGTATACGATTGCACTTGTCTCAAAAGGCTTTTTTATATACTACTATATATTTTAAGGGCAGATAAATACCTCATTATTTTCCAAAGCATTAATAGACTGAAACTGGATGAATGTACTGAAAGAAATCTTTGCAAATAATTGGAAGATTCAGCATTAATAATTCATAGAATGATGATAGAGTATAGAATAACCCAGAATAGACAGAATAAATAGAATAACACAAAATTACTCAGGAAAATTGAACACTGCTCTAGGAATGAGTGTGTTGTATAAAGAACCTCTGGAGAAAAGCTGTACTGTAGAGGCAGGACTTTCTCTATAGGCACCAATTAGGAACTATTTCATTAAATCAAGAGAAGAAAAAACAGCCTGATACAAATTAACACACTATAGAATAAGTGATTTGTTAAGCAAGAACACTGGGGGGTCCTCAGTCTGCGATTTAATGACGTGATATTTTTTTGTCTGAACATATATTTTTCAACATATTCTTTTTTCCCCTGCTTCTGAAAGTAAATGCTTCAGAAGCAGGAGACGGTTTCTTGTATGGCTTGACTCCATGTCCATTTGCTCTGTCAGGCAGAAAATATTTGTAAATTAACAGCTGAGTCCCTGGTTATGCTTAAGGAATATTTAGATGCAGTCACAGGTACAGAGAATGAGGAAAGCTCACCTTTGCAAGTGTTCTGCTCTCAAAACTGTGTCTGAGTTGTTCAGGCCTGTTTAAAAAAAAAAATATTCTAAATTACTCAAGCTACATATGTCCTCCAAGGCTGCAACCAGCTCTGTGTTGGGCAATGTTGTCTGTATTCCCTTTGTATTGGTCACCCCTTTTACTTTGGCAGCAATAAGTGTAATATGAAGACCAGCTCAATCATTAGAGAATTTAGTTATGCTGGCTGCCCGGTCAGGTTGTTGGCAGGAAGGCAACAAAATATGCACAAGCCAGGCGCAGCTTTCAGAGTCAGGGGGACGGTTTCTATTTCTGTAATGCACTGTTGTGCTGATTCCCTGCATGGTATCTTCTTGTGGGAAAGTTCTTCAAAATAAATTGTCAGAATTTCTCTAAAGGAAAGGATTATTGTTGTCAAGTAACTGTCTAAAAAGACAAAACAAGACCATAAGGAGTGAATAATGAAAGCTCATCATTGGCATATGTGAAATTCAAGTTAACGTTGGAAACTTATTTCCGCATTACTAATCAGCTAATAACATAATGTCTTCCAAGTACGTGTGTTAATAAAGACCCTGGGGAGGTAAACAAATGAAATTATGCCTTTTCTTTTGCCCAAGAGAAGAGGGCTCATGGCAGAACATTTGCAATTCTGTTGCACTACAGTAGGAAAGGGAGAAGATTCTGAGTGAATGTGTTTTGCGGCCTCGGTCTATATGCTCTTACAGCTTGGCATTTGCAGTCTTCAACAACACAAGCATCACAGGCATTTAAATAGAGAGTAATGGAGGTTGTTCATTGCTGTATTTCAATTGACATAATTGGCATTTGCTAAACAAAAAGTAAAGCATCAGGATTCATAACGGTCCTTTATATTCCTCTTAATCTATGAGCTTATGAAATCACAGGTTATTACTTACCCTAGAACCAGGGTCATTCAGCATTCTTAGTACTACCAGGATAAACCACCCTAGAAGGATACTTATTCAAGTCTTTCTTGAAAGATATCTAGCAAAAGAGCATGTTTGACTTCTAAAATGCAAATCTGGGTCTATATTCTGTAAAATAAACTCCCTGTGCCAGAACTTCAGCAGCAGTTAATTGGTGTAGCTCTGCTGAATCAGTAAAACCATGCTGTTTTATATCAGCTGAGATCCTTTTCCATGCTTATTTAGAATCTGTTTATGTAGCCTTCCCTCAGGCAGAGTTCCCATTTAAAAGGCTTATTTATTTTTTCTGACTTCGTTTATTTAATAGGTATGAAAAATATCCTTCCAGCAAGGGGTGCTACGAGGTTCCAAGTAATTGTGATTAGCGAAATTCATCATTCTCTTTAACACTGTTGATTTTATATTCTGCCTTTATTAAATAGATATTTTTAATGAATTTTTTTTCTCCAAACTCAACATATTTTCATTCAGTTATGCTGAACACTTTCTCTGGGGTAGATACCAGAGAGGTAAGCTGTAACAACACTCAACCCTTAGCATTTCAGCAGCAGCATTATTTTTGCAAAGATTCAGTTTCAAGGTGTCTGGAACAGTGCTGTCCAAGCTGTGCCTAGAATATTCCAATAGCTATTGAAAAAAATGGATTAGTCAAAATTAACTAAGTCCGTAATGAGTTAAACCATTTACGTTTTTTCTACTGTTAAAATACATTAACAACTTTTAACCATATATATAATTGTGTAGTACAGTTTTTTGAGTCAGAAAATTCTGGAATCAACTTCATTTTAGGGGAAAAATAGTTCTGAAAAGCAAAAAATATCTCTGCTTGTGTTTCAGATATTAGATTAGAATCTTTCAGTGAAAGTAATAGAAGCACTTGGATATACTAGGATTTGATTTGCCTTTATCAGGATGATATTGGAAACAGCCTATTGCAGATAGCTGTCT
Source organism: Falco peregrinus (assembly GCF_023634155.1). Classification (NCBI taxonomy): domain Eukaryota; kingdom Metazoa; phylum Chordata; class Aves; order Falconiformes; family Falconidae; genus Falco; species Falco peregrinus. The sequence continues at coordinate 52,208,331 of NC_073726.1, forward strand.
GAAATACTTGATGTTCAGTGGCAAATCTAATGGAAAATAGGAAGTTAGGAATTATTAAGGAAGAAATGGAGATCAAATGACATTAATTTTTACAGTATTTTATAAATCCATACTTCCCGCTCTTTGAATAATATATGCAGGAGAGGCCTACACATCCAAACTTTACGTAAGAAAATGAAAAAAGATGACAGGAAAGTGACCCTAAAGAGTTACAGCTCATCTAGTATACGTCTGGAAAGCATGTAAGCAACACTAATTTAATTTGTCATATCATATATGTACCATATATATCATATATATCATATATCACATATGTAGAGTTGTGTGATTAATTTTGCTATGGCTAATTGTATATCTAAAGGACTCTAACATTGTTCCTTTAATTGGTATTTAATTTTTAATGCCTTGCCTTGTTCAAAACATTATAAATACGGTGTCTTAACATGATATCTTACCTATTTTCAAGGGGAGGGGAGGAAACAACAACAAAAATTAACAAGTTATATACCATTATTAAGATTTTATGAAGTTAGTCTCTGTCATAAGCTAAACATATAGCAACATGTTTTAAATATACTCCAGTAATTTAATGATAGTAAATCATCAGAGGAATGGACATAGATTGTTTATTCTGTCTAATTCTTTTATTTTGAGATTCCTAACATGACAATAAAAGCAGTCAGGACAGTTTGGATAACAGATCAAGATGTGACATAAATCACTTACATAAATTTAGGCATTTGATTTATGCCTCATATTCTGCATATTAAATTAAGCACACTGAATATATAAAGGGTGCTTTTTCTTTTCAGCTGCATCCAAAAGGTCTCACTCCCTGTAACAATCTATCCATGGAGTAACAAATTGCCCAGTTCCTGATGCCTGTCCCTAAAGATGAGCCTGGAGCCTTACAGAAAGGCTTTATACTGTGCTCAGGGAAAGTTAAGCATCTAGAAATGGTGTCCAATGTCTTCAGCCAAGCTAGCTAGTATGAAATACCAGGGGTAAAAATGTGCCTTCAGCCTTGTCCTGGAAACCATTCGGTCAAAAAGTGGGGTTCTCGAGCACAGTGATTCCAGCACTTGAAACAATCAGTTTCTGGTTCCTTTGCTTTGACTTCCCTTACACTGAAATGCCTCTGATATTTCTACAAGAATTGCAAGGTTTTGGTTTCTTATCTAATACAAGGTGAAATTATCCCCCCGTCTGCCTTTCCCGCCTCCGCACGCCCCCCGCCCCCGCCCCCCCCCGCCTTTGTTCCTGGTTTAATGCTTCTTCCATGTTTCCTTACAGTGAAATCATTTCAGCAAGAGCAGAACTCAGAAGGTAAGTAGCAGTTCATATTGGGATACCAGTCAGGCTTTGATGTGAGATTTGCAGTGTCTGTTGAACTCTACAAAACCAAGGCATTTCTGGGCATGTACAGAAGCAGAACATCAGAAGCCTGAGGAAGTTTCAGATAGAAATCTGCACCTTCCACAGTGTGTGAGTTCCTCCAGGGCTCAGTGCCAGAAGAGGGATTTTCAGGATGGCAGTTTCAATTATGAGTATTTAAACTGTCCAAACCTTACACTTTAATTTGACTTATTAAAAAAAGGTTGAATCACATCCTCCACAGAGCAGAAGACCCATTCCACAGAGATTGTTTTGGGATTAATCTTCTCTTCTTCCTCTGAGACAGAAAAATAAAACACCTCTATAAAACATTTTATTATATTAACGTCTGTCTTAGCCAAATGATAATTTGAGAATGATTTGCATAATAATTATTGCTTTGATATACCTATCCATATATAGAACATTATAGTGCACCATCTCAAACACCAATAAGGTCCAGAATATCAGTAATACAGTCAGTATGAATATCAGTGTGCTAAATAAGCTGATGCATCATTGCCAGTAGTCTGATGAAAAATTTGAGTCAGTTCTATGGACATTTCACCATTTTCACTGCAGGAACATCTAAGTAAAAGATATGTTTTCTTCCACTAAAGAGTCTTTTGTTAATGCACGTATGAGGGAAATAGTAATTCAAAATCAGACATCTGTCTTCATCTGTGGTCTTCTATATGTGCTTCTAATTTTATGCATCTATATATACTATGTATGGACATAATATATATCAATATAGCTGAAGTGATCTTATCCATGTATATATGTGTGTGTGATGCTTTGAGAGACCATCTGTAGTTTTTATGTGTAGCTACTCATTTTTTCAGTTGAGCTTTTTTGTTAAAATTGATCTGTATGGTGTGATTTACTGGGGACAAAATGTTTAAGCAGACAGATTTCCTTTTTTTCCTTCAGGACAACTGCCCAGTGTGGCTGAGCGCTGCTAATCACACAGTGCACCATACCCACACACCCTTCTCTCCTTAACTATTCAAATTAGAGCTGTATCCTGTTCTGCACATTAAAAGGTGTATTATAATGGCGTATTATAATGAAGTGAGCCACCCAACACCTTGTGAATGGAAGCAGAGTTGCCTGTTGGTGTTTGATATGGTCTACCTATTGTCCACCAAATTAAGCATTACCTTTAAATTTGGAACCAGATGCCCAACACCAGGTAATTCAGGGGTCCACTGTTGTGAAGATCAGTGCTGCGTGTAGTAATTCTCAGGGATGTTCTTAAAAATTTCTTGCTTTTTTAAAGGGAGCAAGCCTCTGCACTGTCATAAATACAGGATTTCTTCTGATCTTACGCATGATGTTATACAAGTTACTTTTTGAATAGATTATTAAATTACTGTTGGGTAGGGGTTTCTGCTGATAAATAAAAATCTTAGCATTAATTTAAAATAGTTATTTCTGTAACACATTCACTTAAAATCTGTGCTGCTAAAGTCCATATCACGTGTTGATCATTGGTTTAGCTTATGTAAGTCTTGGGCAGCAATCAAACTGTGGTGAAGGCTTACTGTTTAATTTGTTTTATCAACCCAAGTTTTCTTTCAGTTGCTGCTAAGAAGTGAAATATTAATCAATCAGCAAACATAATAAAAATAGTTCTGAAAACAAGCTTCAGTAAAACTGATACAGAAGCACTGAAGCATGAATAGCCATTTGTACGTTAACTTAAACAGGCAGTTTAGAGGATGAGTTGCTCAGAAACCCTAGATAGTAGGACGTAGAATTAGTTCAAAGAAGAATCAAGCTGACATTATGGTTTGTTGTATACTTCTGTACTATACTTCTAGAGGTATTTTTAATTGATTATGTTAATCTTTCCTCTTTTTTTTTCTTCTTTTCTTTCTTTTAACAGCACTGAGACGTAGGATACACCTTTTACTCACATTAGATCTTTTGCATGTATTAGTAAGTAAGGAATAAGACCAATTCTGAATGCCAGTGAAAATATTATTCTGAAAGGTTAAGACTTTGTCATCGTGTGGCTTTTTAAACAACAGATTTAGACAAGCAAATGGCAGTGTGGATATCTGGGAAAAAAACCCCAAACCACCAGGAATATCACAGAATCACAAAAGTCACAGAATGGTTGAGGCTGGCAAGGACCTCTTGAGATTGTCTTGTTCAAACTTCCTGCTCCAGAAGAGCCACATAGAGCAGGCTGCCCAAGACCATGTCCAAATGGCTTTTGAATATCCCCAAGGAGAGAGATTCTACAACCTCTCTGGGCAACCTGTTGATCAGCCTCACAGGAAAAAACACGTTTTATTGTGTTCAGGCAGAATTTCATATATGTTTGGCTGGTTTTTTTTAACTTGCACCCATTTCTTCCTTCCTATTGAAATGAAAGGAACCTTATCTTTCTCTACCGAAGAGCCCTGAAACAGGTTCTACAGAATTTAGCTTAATTGCAAATAGGGGCATGGATCATTTCTTAATCCTTAGCATTTTCACATTAAAAAAAAAAAAAAAAGATAGTTACTAATAATTTTTTATTAGGAAAAGGTATATTTTTGGGAGCCCTTCAGCTGTTTATGAATTTTAAAAAACTAACATAAGAAACTTTCCAATGGTAGGAGAGTATAGGTCTTACAGACCTCTCTCTGAACAGTGTTCTGCTGACAAAATTGCCTTAGATGTTTATTTATACATTTCCCTTCCCAAAATTGTCTTCATAAGCATTACCCTAATCAAGTGAATATAGTCACATATGTAATTCATTCACGGATTTGATAGAATTAGCATGCTCTATTTTTCACCGATTAAAATTAACCTTCACTCTTGGGAAGGAACTTCGCAGACTGCGGGGTGTATGGGGGTGTGTGAGGGTGTGTGTCAGTTCTCTCTAGTGCCAGACAATAATGTTAATTTCAGCTGAAGACATGACCTCGTTTGAGCCAAATTATCTTTGAGATGTCCAGAACTATTAATAAAATCTTACTGTATGGGATTACCATGGTCCTTTGCTATGTTTTCTCTGTAATGGAAGTTTATGACAAGTACCTAGGATTTTAAAAATTCTATTTTGCATATTAATATTATATTAGTATCATGCTATATAATTAACATATACAGAGGCTTTTACTATATATTAAGACCTTTTTATTCTACTTTATATATATAGGTCTAATGCACCCCACAATAAAACTACTTTGCCTTTTACCCTCTTGGATTTCATAGTAAAGTAAAGCTGATGCAAGTCAGTGTCTCATGGAAATAAAAAAATATTTTTTCACTGTTATTTAAAATCTTACTTCTTTGCTAAATTAGCAAAGTAATTTAGCAAAGAAGTAAATTTTTAATAATGTTACCTAGTATACTCCATTAAAAGATGTTTTCTTTGTAGACAGTAAAGTTAGCCCTGTTTTACCCCTCATTGTAACTAAGATCTTATATATGGTTAGCTGTTGTGCCTCAACTGAGATGGAAGAGAAATAACCGCATAAAGATATTGAAATTTTATCTTCTGGAGCATGATGGATTTGTTGACTGAAAGAAAATACGGATTTTCATTATCACTTCTTTCTGACAGTTTTGGTAAGTTATGTATGTTGAAATGGGTGACATCCATATGAAATATGCTTACTGAATCTTGAGGCTTTGTGTGGCGATGGGCCATTCAAATTCAAAGTGGTCACAAACCATAATTGTGCAAGAAGATGTTGCTTAGCAGCATTAGGAGATCAGCATCTCAGACAGCTACAAATACTGTGGAGGTTATTATGCCTAGCACTCTCTTATGTCAGGGAACCATGTCACATGATCACATCACAAACACACCAACCTTCATTCTAAAAACCTGTTGTTTCCTCCCTCCATCTCATTCTGCTAAAGAATGTTCTGCGAAAGCTGTTCCAAAATCTCATTTCTCTTTTAATCCTTTTGAGATTAAACATATTAATGTTACTTTTTTTTTCTCATAGATGTTACTTTAGTGTGACCCTACTTTTTACAGATTTTAAGCATGTCTTGCGTATTTATTTATAGAACATACATATTTGTATATTTATATTGCATATAAATTGTATATTTATATACAGATTATACATATAGATTATACATTCTAGTCCTTTCAGTGTTGATAAACTCAGTAAAACAAGTTAACTTAGTTGCTTCCTATAAATATAGCTGCCTTTGCTCTGAGCAAAAGTGGCTTTTTCCTGTTTTGGTTCCATTTCACATTCATATTTCCTGAAGTGTGTATAGTATGCCAGATCAACTCTTATCTGTGATTTTCACAATGTACACTTCTGTTTTTACCCTCTATCTAACTAATGGAGAATTTTCACCTCTCCTTTCCTTTGCCTCTTTTAACTCAAGGTCAGCCCAGTTTTAAAGGAAGTCTTGTCTGTCCTTAAATGACTTGATGTACACTGATGTCATTCATCCTATTTTTCTTAGGTTTCAGGACTATTAATTACACATAAATTAATCTCCTGTCCTCCTGTCCTGTGCTCATCCCTCCTAATTTCTCTGCAAAGCGATACTGCTGCATATCGCTAATATGAGAGAAAACTGATTTCAAAAAAGAAGAAGGATAGAACATATTTTAATATAAACACTCTGCCATTCAACAGCTCTTTTGCATAGACTGAGCACAGGTGGATCAGAGAAAATAAGTAAAGAGCTGCATCGAGAAACCAGTATCAAAATGCTTTTTGAGTGTATGTATGTTTAAATTATATATATACATGTAACACATCTTAAATTTTTAGTTTTATTTTGAACATAGTAGCAATGTCATGACAATAGAAGTTTATTAATATTGGAGAGATACTGGGCTGTTCCCCAATCTGTGTGGAACAATAAGATAATACTCAGTTCATACTGCAATAGCTCCTGGTATGACTCGCATGAATAAAAGCTTTTTATCACCTTGAGAGGAGAGGAGAGGTTGTTTGAAGCACTCACCTTCCCACTACCGCTAGGAAGAAAGGAAGAAAAGGTAGAAGAGGTTTTAAATGCCTTTCAGTACTGTAAATACACATCCACTCTTTCATTTTCTGTTCCTGTTTCTATCAGGAGTTGTTCTGGATCAAACCTTAGTCCAAACTGCATTTAAAAAAAAAAACATTTATGAAAGCACAAAACCTGCACTGTTAGAGTTGAATAAAGGAAGAAATGCCAATATATCTTTTTTTACAGCCAGATTTCAGCCACCTAGAAGCCACGGCATGATGGGTGGCAAATTAGGAGTTCAGTGGACTTCTACAGGCCAGGGTTGCAGTAATTGCTCAATATCATCTTCTGAAGTGTTTTTGAAGGCAAGAACAAATGTTCTAGTCCACACCTGCCTGGGTCTATGGGTGAGGCAACAAAACTTCAAGGTCATTGATGACTGATGATGAGAACTGTGTTGGCTAATCAAAGCTTGATGATAAGAATTATAAATAAACAAAAATAATACTTTCTGCACCATATCCTCTAGTGCTTGAGATCACACAAAGTGAAAAGGAAACAGCGATGCTCTAAAGTGTTGCTTTTAATTCTGTAGTTACTGAAAGACCTTTGTTTTGCATTATACCACCTTATCCCCTTGTAAATAATTGTTAGAAGTTGACTCATGTCTGATTCAGATATAGAGCAATATTCTCAGTGGGTGGTGCACTAGCTTAGGAAATTTGTGCATTGTTATGGCTTGTCAAGCTTGTATTTTCATGAAAATCTTGATCAAGTTCATTAACAGAAAAAGTATGGTTTCATAATTATAGCTTGAAATAGCAATCTCAGCACAAATGTAAGAAAACAGAAGATACATTCATTTATAGGAAGTAGCCAATGTAAAAGTGACCCCAGTTATGACTTAGCTTTCTCCAGCATAACTAGACCCCTGCTGCCAGTCTTTATAATCATGGGTTCAAAAATCAAAGTATACCCTTTCAGTAACTGATGTCATTTAGACACTGTGATGTGGCAGAACACTGGCCAGATGCACAGCTGAATTCACATAACACCAATGACTACAGTACACATTTGTACTCAATACATATATATATTTCTGACGTGTCAGTGTTCACATTTAAACATATCATTGTTATTACTGAAAAATAATTCAACATTTATACCTCATCCAGCCCAATACTTCATATTCTGAGATCTGGGTTTCCCCCCCATCCTCCTGATTGCCTCCCCCATTTATGTTCAAACATCAAAGTTCAAAATCAGAATAGTTCACCAACATTTCAATTGAAAGCTACAACTCTTAAAAGGTGTGTGTGGCAGTATTTTCTTCCCTGTAATATCGCCTTGCAGACTGCTTTGATAGGACTGGCCCAAAAATCCATATGACAGCTCTTTGGCGTAACAGAGGGACTGATGAGGTATGTCCTTAAGCCTCTCCATACAGAGTTTAGATGGCATGAGGTAGTTGAAACAGAATTAAAATTAAGGTTTACCAAGACAATTTTTTGATCTTTTTTAAGGAAAGAGAATATACCAGATGAAGTCATTAGGAAAATATCAGTACTATATTTAGTAATACAATTAAAACAATTACAAGCTAACAGTGTTTAACAAAAGAATGTCTGCACACATTCTGCATTGATTCAATCCATTGGTTATACTTCCATCATTTTGTTTGGAAATTCATTCATCTGTTTTTTAACCTGAAGCTGAATATGGGATTATTCATATGGATTGGCAAAATTACATGAATTACTAAGATTAAATTTCTTGTTCCTCTGTAAATTGATTCTGTAAGAGAGAAATATTACTGAGAAAAAAATATCTAAATGGCTAGAAAGAGGATAGGAAACTAGATTCTACAAAATCACACGTGGGGGGAAGTATAGAAATATGTTGTGTTTTATATGCATTTGTGTAACTAAACGGGAAGGGAGCCTTTAAATATGCTTCTATTAAATTTTATTTCACCTATCCTCAGCCTTTTGAGTGTGTTTTCTCTGTCTAGAATCCAAAGGCTGTGAAGACACTTGCACACAGAAGGCTGAAAATGCAACAAGAATGCTATTCGCAAATGTCTTATTGTCTTATTTTTAAAAGGTGAAAGAAAATAGGATTTTTCTTGGCTTTTTCTCGTGGTATGTAACCATTAAAGTAATTCTTCCCAATATATTACTTATCTGTACTAATCACTCTTCATCTTAAATATCAGTGATCTAAATGAAAAGATAATGGGTTTAAAAAAACCAATTATCTAGAAAGTTTATTGAAGTTAAATAGAAGCTGAACTGAAATTGAAGAATTTATCCTTCTGTACGTGAGCAAACTTTTTAAAGTGTTATCAGAAAGAGCATATTCTTACAGTGATTTGGTATTTGGTGCATCATAAAGGTATAGAAAAAGGATAACTGCTGTAATCCTGAAGCATAATATTTTCCAGAGAGGGTAGTTAACACCAAGAGTTTCTGTACACAGTATTGTTTTCACTAAGATCATGTAGTTTAAAATTAATAACCTCCTTTTAAACAAATGTTGCAGATAATAAAGGCATTTTGTAAAAATGGGGAGAAAAATTCTTTCATTGACAGGTATGGTGCTTTGATCTGTTGATTAAGGTCCTGTTTGGAATGAGCATTCCTTGTAGTCTCCATGGGGATCCAGATAGTTGCATATTATGTGCGGTGCCTAATCACAGAATTAACCTAATTCTAGTGTATTTTGTGCACTTTGGAAGTTATTAAAGCAGGTTGCTATGGTAATAGCTGTTGAACTCCATAATAATCAAGACAGTTATAGACTAGATTTGTTCTAACAATCAGAGCTAGGAAAAATCATTCCCTATTTTTTTGTGCACTGTGACAAAGTTGCAATTGCCAGAAAGTCAGCTAGCCTTATAATTTTTAACAGGAGTGCTAGGAAGAATGGAAAGGACAACTTTGCAGGTGTGGGACTGAAACACAAAGAGGCCAAGTGGTTTGGTCTCACAGAAAATCTGGTAGACTGGAGAATTGGAAAACAAGCCTTCTAAGCCCAAACATAAGCACACAACACACTGCATTATCCTTCTTCTCATTTAAACTTTGTGTGTGTAAATCCACTGTCTTCAGTTTAAAGGCAGGTTGAAATGTTCTGGAATTTGTTGCTCTGCAGGTGTCTAAAAGCAAAACATACAAAATAACAAGCAAGCAAAGAAACCCCAAACCCACACTGCGTTGTTTGTAGGTGCCCTGGTAAACTAATCAGGGTCAGGAAACAGGCTTGAACACGTGCACACGAGTAGCTATATTTGTGTTAGCAACACTGATTTACAATAAACTGTTAACATAGTGCAACCAGCCTACTGTTTGACTGCACAAGCTCCTGGGACTGTTTGGCCCAGTGCCACAAATGCTCTCCCAGGCAATACCTGAGCATGGTATTGAGCCCTTCAAGGAGCAGCGAGGACAGTCCTTCCCAGAAGGCAGCACAAGAGTCCACCTGGTTTTGGAGGGATTTTCCATTTGAATACAAGGTTAGCCATTGCATTTGGCATCAGGAAAGATCCTGAACTGTTTTATTCATTAAAGTAAACATAGACATTTGGATAAGGAACTCTGAATTTCAAAAGACATTTCTATTCAGGAACTGAAGCACATTTTCAGAAGCTTAACTTCCAACACTCAAACATGAAAAGTTTGTGCCTCATCTATATACAGATGCACACATCACCAGTGTAGGGAAACTAAGGAAGTTCTGAGAAGGCTGTGATGTAACTGAAAAAAACCCTGTTGCCGAGAAGGTTGTTGTTGGGAAAAGAAACAGGGAGTATGTTGCAAGGAAGACCTGTCCCCCTCCCAGTCAGGTCACCCACCGCAGCCCAAGTCATGTTTGGTGCCATTGGTTCAGGGGCACTAAGGAAAAGACATTTAAAGAAACCTTCTATTTACATGATGTTCAGCAAAGACCTATTGAAAATCAGATCCTTTTAACATGCCACTAAATTTGGACATGCAAAGCCTAAGAGATTTTGACTGCAATGTAAAGCAGTGTGCACGGAAAATTGGCTTTCATCAACTTAGTTCATGTTTCTTTTTTCTTTTTTTTTTTTCCTATGCCTGTTTATCTTTGTGTACAAAAGCTAACTGTGTCCAGAGACAGGTTTAGAGAATATATTTGCAAACTGAACCACACTGAAAGGAGAAAATACCTTAAATAAAGTCCAATGAGCATGTTTGGCCTGTTTGTCGAGGTGCATAAATATATATTGACACTATGAACTTCATAAATATAGAATTTAATTATGTGAATAATAATATAAAATAGATAAATATATAATATAATTTAGAATAAATATATAAAATAAATATAGAATTTAATTATGTGAACTTCCCCCCCAAGCCCAAGGTGCCCATACCCACTCAAACTCATTAACGTAGTAATGACACAATATATACAAAGAATCCCTGAACATTTCAAGATTTTGGGTATGTTATAGACACAAGGATTGTGTCAAATTGAGCTATAATTGGTGAAAGATAAAAGAGATCTGGATATATTTAAAAGATGACTTCCTGACAAAGATATTAATTAAAATGTAGAACAGTCTGACTATATGCCATTACTGTTCAGTTATCGTGGCTAAAACTAGATCATAAAAAACCAGAATACAGAACAATCCTGATAATTTCAAAACTATATCAAAACAGGTCTTACAATTCCCTTTCCTGAGATTCTTAGAAAATTTTTCATCTTCTTCTGAACATGGGATATATGTTTCTCAATGAAGAATTTCTAACCAAAATATCATTCTCTCTCTTACCCCGATCATCTGGTTGAAGAGTTCAAGATACAGTTATATTTTAAGCCTTACTTTTTTTGCAGAATAAGGGGCCATTTGGGGATAATAGGTAAAGGAATGGAGAAAAGGCACTGATTTAGGTTTTTAATTTAACTTCCATGGTTTTCTAAAGATAAGCCTCATCAAAATCATCTCATCTCTATTCAAAATGAACAACTGAGCCTAGTAAAATCAATGTAAAACTAGAATGGATGCTGGACCATTTATGGGAATTTGGACTTACTATGGAGAAAAAAAAACAGGAAAAGAGCAAAGTGAGAAGCTCTGGATAACACAGTAGATTTTATGTGCTGCTTAAGCCTGATTAAATGGGCAAGTAGATAAGAAGATCCATATTTTATATGTTATTGTGATAAAAATGTGGGAAAACTCTGTTCAGGGGGAAATTTCAGGGTGTTTGGGTAGACTGTCTTACACATAGACTTTATATATTTTATGGTTCCCTCTTCCTTTAAATTCTTTTAAATCCAACAATTTTCCACGCTAACTGCATACCACAGAAGTATATTTTGAGAACTGTTTTAATTTACAGCATATTAAGCAAGTAAGTTCTGCTTGCAGTTTATGAGCCTGTTTTGGCAAAGGATGAAGAGGCAGACAATGAGTGTACAAGTCTTATGGGGCCTTATACGCATCACCTTGAAACTGTGCTCTTGAAATCAATAAATTACAAACAGGAAGTTTTGTTTGGTTTTGTCTGTTTGTTTTGGTTTTTTTTTTTCAGGTTTAGTACTATCAGTAAACTTACCTACTTAAGTTGGAGCACAGTACTAGAAAGAACCACCTCATTATTCTGGTCATTTTCTTGTGTAAGCTGGCAACACTTGGGGTGTACTGGTCTAACTATTGTTATGCTCAGACTTGTATTATACACATATTCATGAAAATGTTTTCATTGTATCAAGGTCATGTTTGAAAGGAAAGTAGATTTCAAAAGAATAATTCATAAGCACTCCTATTTGTGATCTATCAAAAATTTATTATCCATGAGGACCCATCAGAAGTGATGTTGAACAAAAAGCAGTCTGAAAAACATTTATTAGTACAGTAGTTAGGGACAATGTTTCCTAAGGCCATGAAGACTTTAGACTTTCTAGCCTGTTGGAGACCAGTGTCCTATTGAACGTCTATTTGTTCACTAGTCTGTGCTCTTCAGCTGGAAGTGTCACTAGGGAACATTTTATTAGCTGTATCTTCTACACAGAGAAAAAACACCCTAGATTCAAGGAAGAACACTGTACAAACCCTCTTTCTCTAGAATTGCATAAACCGAGTCATTCATTTGATCCCCTGGCCTGGAATATGCAGCCATAAAAGAATGCTATCGTATGATGAACCTAATAAATCTGAGTCCGTTTCTTGGTATCTCACAAAGTGCTTAGTAAAGTTTGAAGGTAATCCAGATAATGCAAACACTTTTGGGAAGAAGTCATGCTTAATGATTGCTGATAGGCAATTTACTAATGAATCACTGTAGTTGCCAGGCAATGGATTGAATGAGCAAATTTTGATTATTTTTGTAAACTGAGTCAAACACTAATTACCAATATATGTACACACAGCTGTATGAGCATACAAAATGGTAGGTAATGATTTTTGAAATAGTAACCTAATGTTCTACTTCTGTGGGAACACTGAACTAGTGGTTCAATAGTCTTTAGTGCTTGTAAAATTCTGCAATGTGTGCTGTAAGGACATACAGTTACATATTACAAGTCAAATACATAGAACAGTCAGATATCTTAAGTCAAAACGTAGTTAGTTATTCTTGTCTAATGAACTATTCTCAGTTAATATACTAAGAAAGGAATAAGAAAAATCAAGCAAGGAAGGACATTCTTCAGTTATTCTATGCAAAGTAAAAAGAAAAACTGGAATGGTGGAAGGAGTTAGATATTCATAGTAGTATCACCTGATTAGTACCATGGAAATAATGCTGAGTGAAGTTAATCAAATGTCTATGACCCCCTTAGCATTTCTTAAATCCTTCCCATTTCCTTTTTACCACTGCCGCTACTTACATCTGAAAGTATTAGTGATATAATGATTTATATCTCCTTTGTTTCTCTAAAAGCACAAAATTGCTCCATTTTCTGGTGCCGGTTCTGTTTACAAAAGATTAAAGCATAAAAGCACAGTCAATTTATATCATAAAAGTCCCTTTTTATTTTCAGAAAATCATGTTAAAACTGTAGTAAGTTCTAATGAACATTTGTGGATTTACTTCATTTGGATGGCTGTATATGGCCATGTTCACAGTTCCTAGAATTCCCAGTTTTCCAGTGTTAAACACTGGTTTTAGCCAGATAAGAAAACATAGTTAGCTTGCCTTAGCTAGTTATTCTGGAATTAAAATCCTATTTCTTAAAACTGGATGATGGATTCCAGAAAACTGTTCTAGTTCTGTGTTTCCATCAAAGTACCACTTTGTTTCAATAATGTTTCCTCTATACTTCTACTCTTAGATATATAAAACCATAATAAATATATCTAATATAAAAATGCCATAAATGCAAACGAATAAAAAGGACATCTTTAAAAAAAAACACAAATGCATTTCAACTTGGTATTGCTATGTTGCTTCACATAACATGGATCTCTTTATCATTCCATTCTTTTCTATGAAACAGTCTCTCCAGACATTAAATTTGTCACAATGTTTGGTTTAGTCTAACCAGGAAAGGAACTGGGGGGGAAAGAGGTGTAGTGTTGTTGAAACACATAAAAATACAGAGTCCCTGACACTAGGTTGTTTCAAAAATATTGCTTTTGTATTAATGATTTAAGCAGGAGTGTTTCCATATTTTATTTTTATTTGACCTTATGCATTTTTATTAAAAAGGTGGCACTTTCTACAAAGGAAACTAAAATACTTTCTAGCCAGTTCTTACAAAATGTGAGGGATTATCTACAATATGACATTATCTGCAGGACTATGTGAAGAAGTGCTCAATCCATCTCAAGACAAGGTTATTTTGGAATACTTTAGGAAGGTCAAGAAATTATCATGAGAGTAATTACGAAAGAAGAAAAATTATCAATGAAGTGAGACATGAAAAAATACAATTCCTAGGAAACGCCCGAAGAGGTGTCTCAAGAACTACAGGATATAGTGAAACAGTTGATTGGGAGACTACTGTGCATGACAATGCGCTTGACAAAGATCACTGACAGAACGTCAAAGATCATAAATCCTTTGTTACTCAGCACATACTTAACACAGAGATATGCAGGAGTATTTTGATATGTACCAAGAACTGTAAGTGTGAGTTAGAGCAATGCAAAGTAGTAAGAGAACTGAAAACAGAAAGTGTATCTTTGTATAAATTTTTAATTGTAAATTGTAAATCACAGGGTTTCAGAATTTTAATTAATTTCTAATTTTTAAAGGCCAGCATAAAATTGTCACAGGGGAAGCCAGAATACCAAAGTCATGTCTACTGCTAGGAATTTGCTTTCTGTATCCTGTCTGGTGCTGTCCACAGTCAGCAACAGAGATTTGACTAGATGGACACTGGATATACTTTTAAAACATAGTTCCTTGGGTCCCAAGAAACACAGAGATAATTGACTGAAACTGTAAGACTCCTCATTCCTCCAAGCTAGGAAGACAGTACAAGGTATAAAACACATGAACAGTCACCTCTAGGAGATAATAGGAAATTACAATTATCAAGATACAATACACAGGTCACAGGGATACAAGTTAGCTGTATATACTACAATCCTTTTGATAATTGAGGATACACATGAAGGCAGTAGCAACAAAAATAGCCTGAGGAAAAATTGGGGGGGTTATATATATATTTTCCATGCAAGGTTTAAGTAGTCAAATGCCTCCATTGTTTTAGCAGAGCAAATATATTTCTTTGCAAACAGTATGAATCAGGTATACTTCATCAGGTATGACCATTAAACATTTAAAATCTGAGGTATTTTAATTATTCCCTGTCTTATTATATTCCCTGACCAGATAGATAAAGCATTATTAACAGCTGAGGATGTACATGATGTACGTTTCTTGGACAGAATGAGTAAATGGATAAAACATACACATAAAATCATAAAGAATAAATTGTTTTATTTTTACTTCCTTTGCTATGCAGGCAAAAGACTGTGCTTAATTCTTCTTTCAGCACAGCCAAAATAATTTTGTATGGATGTGCTGTTCTCACTGAGAAGGGTGTGGTCTGACATTTTCTGGCTTAACTACCTCTGTGCCAGAGCTCTGGCAACAAACTTTGGGAACCCAGCTCCTCCTTATGTCCCATCATATATGAAATATGGAGAGTTCACTGCAATTACCTCTCTTTAATTGTCTGTCATCACTTCAGCCTATGCTGAAAAATTATGAGTTGCACAGCCCTAAATGTAAGGACAAGATCAATCTGTGGCTCATTTAAGTGTCTGTCTAACAATACGCTAAGTGCTCTGGACTCATTCCAGCAGAGCAACTACTTTTGGACTCCGAGCTAAACATTGGAACTGTCCAGCTGAATCCAATGAAACATCCCTCTCCTCCTTGAGGCTAAACAGTTGTTGTAATTGTTGGGCCTAATTATTTTGTTGGATCAGTGACAGCACGCTCAACATTTTGTAAGAACAAGATTTGGTCCAGAAAACTTTAGAACTCAATCCTGTAGTTTGTTTTATTTTCCAGTACAATTCTAGGAAGTAGTCCAACCTTCATGTGAGCAGATAGATATACTCAAATTTTCCTCAATAAAAATGTAACTGAAATCATAGACCTTTCTAAAGTAAATTCATTTCAAAAATTTAACAAGAGTTTACAGGAAACCGGTCTTTTAGCTTTAATTCCTCTCTGGAAAGGTATGCACACATGTTACACAGATGTGAAGACAGTGCCATATATAAGAATTTTATCTTGGTGTCTAAAAGGCAAATGCTTTAACAGAAAAAATGTGTTCTTAAAAGTAATCCAATTTTGACCCTATTATCTCTTGCCTTTCCTGACAACTTTGTAAATACAAATAAGATTCAGGAGAAGAGTAAAAACCTTAGTTCAAAGCAAATCACAGAATACTGAACATGGAGAAACTGGTTAGAGCAACTATGAGAAGCATCTGGGGTTTGTGAACTTAAAATTACCAGGAAAATACATCTGTCCAAAAATTAGAGCAGTGGCAGCTGTTGTGGCCAGCTGTTACTTTGTACTTTTAAACAAAGAAAAAAAGAACAAGGCTGTTACTTTTAATTAAATATTCCTCATTCACGCTTTATTTTCTTAGTGCAGAGGTATCACTACAGTGACACAACCCTGTTAAGGAACTCATACTGAAATTAATTCTAGCATGAAATACATATTATACACAGCTTAGGCCAATTCTGCACTGAACATTAGTTTGATAAATAAAGATTAATTGATCAGGATACTAATAATCAGGTGAAATACACTGTAAGCGTTATTGTGAGGTCTACAGAGATTAGATTTAAGATTCTTTCTCACTGAGAGCTGTTCCTAGCTTTCCTCAGCCAAACCACAGAAAATACCTCCTATGACTGGTGGTTCCTGGAAATAATATTCTTTGATAAGGAAGCTAAATGGCACAATTTCTGAAAGGTTCTTTGTTGCAGCACTCTCAAAACTAGCCAGCTGCAACAAGGTCTTTTACCATCACATACCAACATACTTTTCACAGTAGTCCCTCTACTGCCTTCTCCTTGTCTCTCCTCATCCAGGACACACTCTCTCTTCTCTCTGCTGCTTCCTCCTCCTCTTCTTTCCTTGGCTGCTCCCTCTTCATTGGCTGCTCAACCACTTAACAGAACCAGCTACAGCTGCACCTTGTCTACATCAGCCAACCCGCTGCCCCTGAATCCAGCCCACAGCTGTATGTTAATTAACTTAGCTTCATTCCTCTACAGTTCTTTTTACAGACCAACTATAAAAAAAAAAAAATTACAGAACTGCATAGCAAATATCATATACAAAATAATACATTTTCCTTTTTAATGAGATTATAATAGTTCTGCAACCATATTCTATGGATCAAACAATATTATTTTTTATTTAGTGACCACTTTATTTGGTAATTGTTTTTTAGTTAACATTACTTCTTGAAAGAAATGTTTCCTTTCATAAACCTAGTTGTCTCCAACACCAATCCACTGGTGATCTAAACCATTATGAATCCTCAAACCAGAAGACTGAAAGAAAATTCGTATGGAAAGGGTCTTTATAGAAAGACATGCATGAGACTACCAATGTTAGGAAATTTTCATTGAATCTCACTTTCCTTAAGGCACAATCAATTATTCTACAGTAGGAACCTGATTTCAGGTTATGAAAAAACATGTAATTACACTGATGCACATACCAACAAGGAGCTAGAGCCAGTAAAGGACTTGGAAACTACAAACTGAGCTACTTCCAGGCCTGTATTCGGTTGACCTTCACAGCAGAAATCAGAGTTAAGTATTAAACCCTGACAGAGTACAGAAGGAGAAATAGAATCTTGAAGGAGAAAAGGGAGTGAGGGGGGGATCCAAAAACCCCTACAGTTCTTAGGGAGTAGCACAGAGCCTGTCACAGAAAATTCCATACGTAGATTAATTAATTCCCTGCCTGGAGTTTAGGAGCTTAACTCCACTCCATGCTATTGAGTTCTGTGTGAACCAGTACAAAATACCCTCCTGGAAGTGTGTTTGCAAATTATTATTTAAAACCAAACAAAAAAAAAAAAACAACAAAACAACACACACACAAAAAAACCAAACCCAAAACAAAAACAAACCTAACCAGGGACTAAGAAGATTTGGGGTTTTTTTATACATTGGATCCTGGAGGATAAGGTACCACCGTCTGCTATTTTATTCAGTATTCTTGATAGAATGTTTCACAACCTGAGTCTGAATAAATAGGAATCCTTAGTCTAACTGGCAGGAGAATACCCTAAATAGCAGGATAGAAAGTTTAAGTGTTGTCTTCCTTTCTGCACAAAGGAAACCGTTAAAGGAGGCCACTCAAATGAGATCTAGAATAGGTAACTCAGTGCTAATTGGACTTAAATCCAAGGGGGAAAAAACTTTTGGAGTAAAACACTGAATCCAGGATTTCTAAATCAAGCTTAATGACTGTCCTGGTTTCAGCTGGGATAGAGCTATTTTTCTTCCCAGTAGCTAAATAGTGCTGTGTTTTGGATTTAGTATGGGAATAATGTTGATAACACACTGATGTTTTACTTGTTAAGTAGTGCTTACCCTAAGGACTTTTCAGTTTCTCATGCTCTGCCAGTGAGGAGGTGCACAAGAACCGGTGAGAGGACACAGCCAGGACAGCTGGCCTGAACTAGCCAAAGGGGTATTCCGTACCATAGAACATCATGCTCAGTGTATAAACAAGGGGGAGTGAGTGACAGGCTGCATGGTACTTAGTTGCCAGCTGGAGTTAAATGATAACAGTCCTTTCTGGCACCTAAAGGTCTTTTTGAAATTGTGAAAACCTGCTTTCCTGCAAATATCTTTTTTTCATATGTCTTACTATGTAGTAAAATTGATTAACCTTTTCTAATTACATGGACAGCACCTACTGAATATACTCCACTTATTTTTCTCAGTAGGATTGATTAAATTACTTTTGTTGCTGAAAACCGGAGAAACTTCATAGGAACTGGAATTATTTTAATAGGTCTGCTTTTGTAATTGGAACTCTTAATGAAAGTTGCATATTTTGGCTTCCAATTCTGAGTTTTGACTTTCCCACTTATGGCTCCCTTTTTGTAATTATGCTTATAACAGTATGGGGATTTTGTTAATCATAATTGCCAAAACTGCAGCCCTGTAGAACTACATATACATTTTCCATTTTGTTTTCTCCAAAATTAAAATTTCATAGAAAAAACCCTGAAGTTAAAAATATCTTCTGGAAAAGTTCAGTATCTGTTATTTTCTTTCTCACACCAAAATGATCTGCAGATTCTGTACTTAGACTTTTGAATTTTGTCGTCTTTAATTCATTATATCATTTTTTCTTTTTTGTCTTGATTCCATAAGCAGGTCTGTACAGTGAGCATACTCATGAATTTATCATAGAAGATATCCTGTCAGAGAAGACTCATTTAATCAGTGACACTCTTTCACCTCTTCTACTTCCTTGTGCTTGAGTAGTTTAACAAGTAGAACAGAGGTGATGATCCTCTCTAAAAGACCCTGTGCTTTACAGCTGGGAACAATAATATAAAGTACTATTAAAAATATTGTCCACCTCAATAGTCCTACACAGAGACAGAATTGTTACCTCAAGTGTTTGCTTAGCAAATCTGATGTGTTTTCTACAATAGGTATGTTGTCCATTTGTGTCTTAGTATCTAAAGTATTTGTTAAAAAAAAAAAATCACTTGTCTACTGAGATATGCCATGACGGGTCCTCCACTTCAGACTTTGTTCTGAATGAATTGTTTTCTTTTGTATGAAATAGGAGTAGAGGTGGACTGATATATGTCTTTGGAAGTAGTGAATCCATTTCCAAAGAAACAGTTAGTGATAATATAAGGATCTTTGTGCTTTCAACAGCACTGTGCTAACTCAGGGCTATAAACTTTCCACTGGTGAAATACTTACTATTAAAAATGAGGTGTTCTGACATTATCTGTCTCAAAGCTGAAATCTTTTTGTTAATCTGCTTCATTGTTCTCTCTGGATTAACCAAACTCCATAGCTACTCACTTCCACTAAGATGCAGCTTCCAGCAGGGTGGCAAAAAGAAGGAAGATGGGTCATGGCAAATCTGTCAGCAAGTTGGCTTTTGAAATTTTCAGTCTGTGGGATGCTGATATAGATAATGAATGTCATCATTAGATTATTACTATTTGCCCTTTCATTATTCATACCAGCTTCTTGCATTACCTCTGATCTATTAGATCATAAACATCACACTAAATACCTTAATTACCTGTGTATGAGGCAAAATGCTCAATGTATTCATAAGCAGAGGAGAACTGGTATTAACTAAAAAATTCAATCTTGATAAGGTCAGTTTTAAAGAATATTCCTCTGAGCTTACTCAACAAATTTCAAAGATATCTAAGATAGGAGTACATCTTAAGAGGAAATCTTTTTGAGATTAATAATTTTCTGATTGCTATTTTCAGATTGTATTTCTCAAATATTGTATTTCTGTTTTTTTCTTTGTGTTTCACATAAAAGAAAGACTATCTTTTAAATCTTTTAGTAAATATACTCTAGAATAACTAATGGTTGGCTTTTCAGTCTAGATAGGTAGCAGCGCTACTGTGTAGAAATGAGGACTCAAGTGTGTTCTCTGACATTATAAGAACATGAAAAAAGAAACATTGTCTTGGATCTGAAAAGCCTTAAATCTGTTTGCACTTTTAAAAAACACTAGTTCTGTGAATTGTGCTTAAAGGAAGTAAATTGATTTTCAACTGAGTAGCCATTTTTATAGCTGTAAATTTGCTTTAGTTACAAGAAGGGAACTCATTCATTTACTTGTGCAATTCCACAGGTCTGATCTAGTATTAGGAGACCTGGAAATAAACATCCACAAAAATACTTAGAGCTCCTGATAGATTTTTATTAATAAAAATAAATAAATAAACATTATAATGCAATTACATTGCTTATAATTGAAAACACTATTTTGACTGGGAGATCATTCTAAATAGATAAACATCAGGCTATATGCTGAAGTAGACAAATGTTAATTAACTACTAGACACATTTTAGCTTGATTTTGAATTTTTTCTTCCGCCCTAGCAAATATAGTGGGACAATTGCCCAGCCATAAAATGCCCAACCATTTTGTTGACTTCAAGTACCACTGATGATGGGGATAATGAGAAAAAGTACAAGTAAATATGGACATGTTCTTCCTGAGTCCAGAGTAGTGTTTTTCTCTCATTTTTTTCTGTAGCTAAGCTAGTCTATTGGTTTAGGTTGTCCTTGTTTCATTGAGGCTATGTAACATTTGTAGAAGTATGGAAATTCTGCACGTAAGAGTGCATCACCAAGATAGGATTTGGGCCAAACCCATCAGTTTAGACCCTGGGCAGAAGCAGGTATACTGCAAAATGAGAAGGGAGCCTTATCTGGCTGTAAAAGCTCAACTTAAGTACTTCAACTATGTGGATAGTTGTTCAGAAATATAATGATCTTATAGTTCTGTCTTAATAACATGAAAAAAAAATACAGCAGGAAATTATGTACTCTTGTAATCTTTAGATAGATGTAACCACATAATGTATGGATACAAGCTTACTTCAGTGTGTACCTCCCTAATGTTTATGGTTTGAAACATATAATCTTTTCAGTAATGGGCGTGACGTTTTCAACTGAAAATTGTTGCATTTTTTTCTATCACATAAAATTGTTCAGCTGTCCTCTGCTTTCTTTTGGCCCTGATCAGTTAATGTTTTCATAGTTGAACGAACTGTGAGCTGGACAAGTCAGTCATGTTTTGCAGGGTAAGTGAATTGAAAATTATGAGTGTGGGTCAAAGTATTCAAGGTGACCTCAGTGTCAGAGAACAATCACAGAATCACAAATTCACAGAATGGTCAGGCTTGGAAGTGATATCTGGAGATCATCTAGTCAAACCCCCTGCTAAAGCACATTCACCTACAGCAGGTTGCACAGAGGCATCATTCAGATGGAACTGCCTGCGCTGCAGTTTGTGCCCATTGCCCCTTGCCTTGTCACTGGCTACCACTGAAAAGAGCCTGACCCCATCCTCTTGACACTCACCCTTATGATATTTGTAGGCATTGATAAGATCCCCTCTCAGTCTTCTCTTCTCCCGGCTAAACAGGCCCAGGTCTTTCATCCTTTCCTCATAAGGAAGATGCTCCATCCCCTCATCATCTTTGCAGCCTCTGCTGGCCCCTCTCCAGTAGTTCCCTGTCTCTCTTGAACTGGGGAGCCAGCACTGGACACAAGACTCCAAGTGAGGCCTCAGCAAGGCAGAGCAGAGGGGTAGGATAGCCTCCCTCGACCTGCTGGCCACGCCCCCCTAATGCACCCCAGGATCCCACTGGCCTTCTTGGCCACCAGGGCACACTGCTGGCTCATGGTCAGTGTGGTGTCCACCAGAACACCCAGGTTCTTCTCCGCAGCGCTGCCTTCCAGCAGGTCAACCCCCAGCCTGTACTGGTGCATGGGGCTGTTCCTCCCCTGGTGCAGGACCCTACACTTGCCTTTGTGGAACATCATTAGGTTTCTCTCCACCCAGTTCTCTGGCCTGTCCAGGTCTTGCTGAATGGCAGCGCAGCCTTCAGGCATATGAACCACTCCTCCCAGTTATTTACCATCAGCAAACTTGCTGAGGATACACTCCACCCCCTCATCAAGGTCACTGATGAGTAAGCTGAACAGGACTGGGCCCAGTGCTGATCCGTGGGTAACACCACTAGGTACAGGCCTCCAACTAGACTCTGCACCACTGATCACAGCCCTCTGAGCTCTGCCATTCAGCCAGTTCTCAGGCCACCTCACTGCTCATCTAATCCACACTGCCTGAGCTTACCTATGAGGATATTATGGGAGAAAGTGTCAAAACCTTGCTGAGGTCAAGCTATATCCAAAGCTTGTTAATTGTTAATTGTACTGAAACAGGTGTAGCCTGGACGGGGAATCATTCTTACTTTAATGACTTTATGAAATATAAAAATATTGTTCATGTCTAATCTCAGCTTTAATGTTTCCAACATTATTGCATTTTGAGCTCAGATTCTGCAATCTATACTACGGTGTATACTTTGCTATTTAAAAGGCATGGCCTTAGATGCAACAAATGCAATGTTTTATCCCCATATCAAAAAATTTTGGTGGTAACAAAGTCATTCTTAATTTTTGTCAAATGGTGACACACTGCTACCTAAGTCTTTTCTTCATATTTTCTACAGGCTCTACAGAGCTGACTCTAGTAATTACTTTATGTGGGAAACAATTGTATAAATGTATATATTTATTAAACATTCAACTCACACCCATAATTTGAAAGAACTATTCTAATACACCCCCTGTCCCTCACCTCCCACCACCCCAGCAAGACATGAAAGATGGGAGACCATGATGATTTTCTTCTACAATAGCCACTAGGTCTGATTATATCTGGCAACTGGGCATTTCAGGCTAGTTTCACCTTACCAACTTTGGCAGACCAATGTGGTCTTGGTGAAGCATGCATGATTCCTTCATTAGCTCCAACATGGGGTTATTTAGCTATTCAGCATTAATTTGATAATGTGTCTGGTCTTTAATCTATTTGAGGTTAACTTACATCTGATCACCTAAGCCATTTATTAGTGGCTGCTTTTCCAGCTAATATTAATTTCAGGGTTTTGTTACCATTATAACAGTAAGGGTACTTACTGTAATTAGATTCTAATGGCCCAATTTTGATTATTAGTACTGATGCCTCCTCTTCCCTTCCCATCTGAAAAGTCCTTTCAGCATATTTTGAAGTCAACTGAATATTATGCTACTTTTTTTCCTAGGATGTCATCATGCTAAGAAACGTAAGAAAGATAAATATTATCAGTTACAAGGGACAAGTCAGCATATATTTAGCTGGGAAAAATAAGTTTAAAGAGAAGATGAAGCTTCAGAAATAGTGAGAAGAAAAAAGCCTGTTAGTGTTTTAAATGTATTATTCAAAACCATCATATCTGAATGGAAATATCACCACTGTTAGTCTGCCAGAAGTTTTACCTTGAGTAAGTGCATTTCAATTCATCTAATACTGCAGGGTTCTGTCAGTAAGAGAGCTTTCATCTGTGAATATTTTGTTTTATTCAAATTTTGAAAACAACTTAAAGGTAATAGCTACTATTTGTCCATTTGAATCTTTGGTTTCTTTGTTTTTTCTGCCCCTGTGGTCAAGAAGCCATATATTCTGCTTTGTCTATTTAAAGTTTCACCACCTGCAATGTTCAAATATTTGATAAGAAAAAGTGTTGATTTAAGTCAGAGACCATCAACACAGTTAAATGATGAGATATGGACTTTTTCTTTTTAAAGAGATTTACTGTAGAAAAATTTCCAGAATTTACTTTTACTTGAGCAGTATATGGTTATTATAGACTCGGGCTAGGTTAATCTCACATTGAGAAAATAAGTTCCATCAAAAAAAAAAATTATTTCCCAACCAAAATTACAATGGTTTCTTTAGACAAGAAATATATTACATTATTGAATAAAAAAATACACAGCAAAACTTATCCAAAATAATTATTGAAATATACAATATAATATTGTGTGATTGTAAGATATACTCTATCATATAACATCCAGCCATTTTCCTTAAAAATATTCCTTCATAGACAACTAATATCCAGGAAATACTAACACATTGTACTGAACATATATACACGTATATATAAATCAAACATTTTACATGTAACTTACTTTTTACAACATACTTTTTAAAAGATTGGCTTTGTTTCTGTGGTTACAACCTTGCCACCTAATGAAGATTGAAATAATTCAAGATTCTTGAGGCTGCTCTTATAGCACTTCAGTGAATTAAGATGTGTCAGTCTAAAGTGGATTATTATTGTATAGAAGGTATTATATACAATATCTTGTAACTCTTTTACCTCATGAGACACCAAGCACTCATTGAGTCAGTAATTCCAAAACAAAGACCTTGTTTCAAATGAAAGAAAGCACAATCACTTGACATTTTTGTTAATACAGAAGATAGTTTTGACTTAGAAGCAAGTTTTGTAACACATTTTAATGTTAAAATTCTTGACTATTGAAATAATAGAAATATCTTATTAACACATTACTGTTCAACTAGGCTCTAACTATTTTATTTAAATTAATAGTAAGCTCTAGTTTTCTTTAGTAAAAGCAAGATAAATAACTTAAATCATGAGGTCAATGATGATTATTTTTTTCCCAAATAATTCAAAACAGTATGTCTCATGTGTGAGTGTGTGTTCTCTTCACATGTGATCTAGAAGAAACTTAAAGCACCTATAGAACCTGTTTCAGATCTTGTTCCTTTTTAAGATGACTGCTTTGCCATAAAGTGGAAAAAAAACCACTGAAAAAATACACATTGCAAATTTTTTTGTTTGTTTTGCAGCAAGTTACATAGAATTTAAAATATTGTGAAGTTTTATTAATGAAATATTTGTAGTGCAATTAAAGCTGTTTCATTCATCAGGAGCATTTTATATTACACTGAACGTAAAGCTGATCTATGTGGCAGGTGACTTTAATGTCGGGAGCACTTGTATCTTTAGCTCATCTACAAAGGCTTCTAGCAAGCCTCAGTCAACCAAAAGCTTCTCTTCTGAGAAGCAGGATAAAGATCTCCAAATTTATTACATACTGTCAGCTTTTCTGGACTGCTTCAGACAACTGGCTATGAGAATTTTCTGAAGATGGGTACATAACTGCATCCTTTCACTTTTATATTTTTTAATATGTCTTAGATCTTTCCCCATGTTTCATTCTTTGAGGACATTGGTGATACATATATTTTGGGGAACATGGTTTGAGTCTACTGCATCTATACTTTTTTTAAGCACCTCCAGGGACAGTGATTCCACCACATCCCTGGGCAGCCTGTTCCAATGCTTGACCACCCTTTCAGTGAAGAAATTTTTCATAATATCCAGTCTAAACCTCCTCTGACATAACTCAGTCCTGGATAAATGGTTGGACTTGGCAATCTCAAAGGTCTTTTCCAACATAAATGATTCTGTAATTTTGATTCCAGCAAGTGCTTTAGCGATATTTTGTAGGCATGAAACTGCAGGTGTCCTTGGTCAACATCTAAATGTTATGAACGATGATGAGATACTGTTTGTCATCAGAGCTTTTATGAGCCTGTCTGTGGATGCATTGGGTCTGGCTGAGATGGAGTTAATATTACCTGTAGCAGCCCTCGTAGTTCTGTGCTTTGTATTGCTAGCTACAAAGGTGTTGATAACACACTGATGTTTTGGCTACTGCTGAGCTGCACTGGCACAGTATCAAGGCTGCCTCTCCAACATTCCCCCTTTACCAATAAGCTGGGGTGGGCAAGATCTTGGGAGGGGAAATGGCCAAGACAGCTGACCCAAACTGATCAAAGGGATATTCCATGCCATATTACATCTGCTCAGCCATAAAACCTAAGAGAAAGAGGTGAGCGTGTGGGGTGTGGGGGTGTGTGTGTGGGGGGAGTTCATGATTATGACATTCATCTTCCAGAGCAACTGCTGTGAGTACGGAAGCCCTGCGTGCTGGGAACTGGCTGGACACTGCCAGCTGATTGCAATTAGAGAAAAAATCTTTTGTTACATGCTATGTTGTACAGTTGACATCACCAATACATTTTTTTCTAATCCTTTGGCAGCAGAATGCAGGCCACAGTTGGCTTTCACATTGACGGGTGCCCAGTACACCTGAAATCAACTGCCCCAGGGGTGGAAGCATGCCCTACCATTTGTCATGGACTAATCTAAACTGCTCTGGAAAAGGGTGGTGGCCCTGAACATCTACAATATATCAATGTTATCATCATGTGGGGAAACAAAGCAGAAGGAGCTGGCTGTTTCCACAATCTCCAGTGGACAGGATGATGCCCACACCATGTTACTCCTCTCCTTACTTTTTCCTGTAGATTCAGGTCTTCTGAACTATCTTTGGTAAATTTTAAATGAGGAGTGTTGAATTCACGCTAGTGGAATGTTCCATGGTCACCCATTTACCATGAGCACTAGACAGACAATGTGCTTCTCTGCATAAGCATGTTCATTTGGAAAGGAGCAAGAGTTTTGAAGGGAATCTCCCTTTTGTCCCCACTCATTGATGTGATTTGCATCATGGAACATTCCTGGACTGCACTAACTTGATTGTTTGTGGATGAAACTTAACAGAAAAATGCACTCCAACCCCTCATGGACATTCAGTACCTGTAATGAGATAAAACTTCCAGTATAACTTCCAATAACAGTATGGCATCAAGTCCTCAGCAACAAATG
Organism: Falco peregrinus; assembly: GCF_023634155.1. Classification (NCBI taxonomy): domain Eukaryota; kingdom Metazoa; phylum Chordata; class Aves; order Falconiformes; family Falconidae; genus Falco; species Falco peregrinus. The sequence goes on from NC_073726.1 coordinate 52,235,439, forward strand.
TTATGCTTCACAAACCACTTCTATCATAACACCACATGCTAATGCAAATTTAGTCAATGACAGTTCAGAGTGGACAGAGTGGAGGAATGCAAAATAACTACACCTTGTGTTGTTGGCTCAACAAATTCTAATTATAAAGAATTAATTAAATTAATTAAAAGCTCAGTGTTCTATTTAAGTCTGAGAAGAATATGTTAACTTCTATTTATTCCTTTATTCTCATATTTTAAAAGCTCTATGTCATGGGCTTGCAATTACAGATGCACACACACTTTACTAACCATGGATGTTGTTTCTCCAGCTGACACAGCTAACGCTTGATGAAAACTTCAGGGGACAAATTTAAGCAACATGTTCAAAAAAACCCCAACCCTTTGTCAATTACAGAAGGCATGACTCTCATCAGATATACAGTAACCATTTCGTATCAGTGCTTGACACCAAAGCCATTAGATTAGATGGGAAACTTTTCCTACACTTAGCTTGCTATCAGGCTTATCTACAATTCAGGCCATAAAGGTAATTGTATCTTGCTCTGAACTCCAAATCATTTCAGAGACTATGTGTCTATCCCGGCATTGTCTAAGTATTCTAGACATTTTATTGCCAGATCTCATGACAAATTTGACAACAACGTGCACATTTCAGAGGCGATTGACTCTTTTTGTCCTAAGTTGCAGTCATTGGTGGTAAGGTTCCTTAAACAAATATAAAACTGCTCAAGAAAGAAAATACCTCTGGGACAGGGAACTGGTAATGAAAATATCACAATATCTTATTACATACAAATCCACATCATGGAGCAAGTGACAAAAACAAGGGAGGATATGATTTGATTTGCTGGTTTGTGCTAGGCTTTTCCTTCGAAAGATTTGTACTGATCACATAGTCTGTGCAACCTAGATATTGAGTTTGGCTTTAGGCACTTTGGATATTAATGTATATTTTTGTCCCTGCAAACAATCATTTTATAAAGTGACACTTGTTAACTAGCTTTAAAATCTTATTGAAATCACTCAATGTTATATCTCAATGAACCATATAATCATCTTTCTTCTTATAATACTTATAAATAACATTGAGTATTATTAGACTGTCTTTTATTAAACTAAAAGTCAATATCAGTCTGAACTAATGTTCTTGTGCCAAACCATTTTATTTAGTTACAAGGCTGTGAGTTGTTATAGCTTTTTTAAAGTATTTCATTTCATTGCTTTCACTCTTTTCTGAACTGCAGATGGGAACAGTTTGTGCAGTTTACTTTCAGTTATGGTACTTACAAAACTAAAACCTTAAGACTATATCTATATTCATTTTGTTATAAAGTGTACCTACAACAGAAAAAATCAGCGGTAGTCACTTCTCCACCTGAAGGTACTGAGCGAGCTGGTGGAGGAGCTTGCCAGGCCACTCTCCATCATTTATCAACAGTTCTGACGAACTGGAGAGGTCCCAGAAGACTGGAAGCTAGCCAATGTGACACCCATATACAAGAAGAGACCTGATAGCCTGTCTTTGGTGTCAAGGAAGATTATGGAGCAGATCATCCTGAGCACCATCATGCAGCACATGCAGGACAACCAGGGGATCAGGCCCAGCCAGCCTGGGTTTATGAAAGGCAGCTCCAACAGCATCCCAGCTTGCATTCAAAGCAGTGTGGCCAGCAGGACAAGGGAAGTGGTTTTCCCCTGTACTCAGCAATGGTGAGGCTGCACCCTGAACATTGTGTTTGGTTTTGGGCTACTCATTTTGAGAGGGAAGTAGAGGTGCTGGAGCATGTCCAGAGAAGGGCACTGAGGCTGGTGAAGGGTCTGGAGCACAACTGTTATGAGGAGTGGCTGAGGGAACCGAGGTTGTTTAGTCTGAAGGAGATTCAGGAGGATCTTACTGCTCTGTACAACTAATGAAAAGGAGGTTGCAGGCAGGATGGTGTAGGTCTCCTCCCAGATAATTAACAGCAAGACAAAAGGAAACAGCCTCAAGTTACACCAGAAGAGGTTTAGGCTGAAATTTTTTTTAGGAAAAATTTCTTCAATGAAAGGGTGGTCAAGCACTGGAATAAGCTGCCCAGGGAGGTTGTGAAATCACCATCCATGGAGGTACTTGAAAAATGCATAGATGCAGTGCTTAGCAGCATGGTTTGGGGATGGGCATGGCAATCTTAGGTTAATGGTTGGACTTGATGATCTCAAAGATCTTTTCCAACCTAAATGGTTCTGTGGTTCTATGATTCTCAGCGACTGTCTTGGGCAGAACCAAAGGCAAGCAAGTTGTGATAATAAATTGACTTGTAAAAACAGTATTAGGAAAATAAACTCGATGTGAGATTTAAGAGAAAAAGAAAGGTCATCTGATTTGAAGTAGTGTTAAAGGGAGAGCAAAGTAAGTAAGATGTTTGCATGATGTACTAGAGACACATCTGCAATGCTCTTAGAGGTTCAACAAAAGGTTGTATTAGATATGAGGTTCCCTTAAGTTAATAAATTGTTCTGTCAAAAAACTCTCTGCTGAAACGGGTATTGGATTGGGGATTAAGCAAGTTGCTACTTGACCTAAGGCAAGCTATATCATTTATAAAAGACAACTAAAATCACATCATTTCTAGGGCTATTTTTAAGTCATATTTCATCTTACTTGAGAATTATTAGTGTTATAAGAAGTGAATACTGTCAGTGAAAGTTGAAAAAGTCCAAGTATGTAGGAATTAAACTTTTTTTTATTTGGAGATGAAGATTTGAGCCAAAAGCACATTTAGAAAACCAAAAAGACATTAAAGGGGTCAAAAGTGACAAAAGTAGAACCAGTACCTGGTTTTTGGAAATGAGATGATAGCTTCTTTCTATCTTTTCATTCTTACTGAGACAATCAAATTAGAAAAATTTTATTTCACTGACAATGCTTTTGACTTAAATTGTATTTTCTTATGGGTAATTTAATATATTTTTGAACCACTGTAGCAGCTCTAAAGTCCTGTCAGAAAAATGCAGTTTTCCCTTCTCAAGTGTTCTGATTCACTTGCTCTAATTCAGCTTCAGACATTTATTTCATTTTTGCACATATACTGCCTGCAAAGATTTGTACCCAGGAAAGTTCTGTATGGCAAATTATGTACAATTATAAGATGCAAACTTAATTTAGGGATAAATGTCTAAAAGGATTAAGGAACAACATTATCTGGGTATGATAAATAAAAGGTTATTTCAGTATTCTCTTCCACTGTTGATCTTGTCCATCTGCTTCATTTCAGAAAGGCAACAGATTAAGGTTTTAATCCTTGTTGTTTGCTTTATATCCTCAAGGTGTTTCTATTTTAAATTGTGTTTTTCATAAAAAGAAAGACAGAGAAGACAGTTTTGGCATTGCATTTTCCTAAGAAACAAATACTATTTCAAAAATAATGTCGTGCTTTTCTTTTTATTTTGCTTCAGAATTTTATACCTTTGAAAAACATAACTGTAAAACAAAAACTACTCTGTTTTTGGAAAAGTGAAACCTTTCAAGTGTTTGCCACATAATTTGTTCTGACCCATTGCAATTTGGAGTGACAGAGTAGCTAAAATAAGCCAAGTAAAATAACATCTAATTTCTTAAATTCATATTAAATTAGTGTTATGTTCATGATAGAAGGGGGGGGGGGGTGTTTACTAGTTTGATTGTTAGTTTATATCAATGACTGCTTAATAGGCATTTCCAATGAGGAACAGTGAAATTGAACCTCACGGACCATTCTGTGTGGTCACTGACTGGTAAATCCATATTCACTTAAGTCTGTCAATTAGCTAATAATAGAAATAAGTTCACTATATTTATACACTACTCAATGTTCTGTTGATAACCACTTACCAATTTTAAATTCTGTTAATAAAAAATTGTTCTCATGAGCCACTATGAGTTCCTCATACAGTCAGTTTCTTTGTATATCTCATACTGTAGCAGACTACATTTTCATTAAGACTGTGGTCATCTGAAAGTTGCAAAACTATCACTGCATGGACGCACCCAAAGGTAATTTCAGGAAACTAAAGGAATAGGTAATTTGGAAGCTTCATTCTCAAATCTTGCAGTCTGTTTTATTTGTTGATTTTTAGCATCTACTGTAGAATGTATGCTAATAACTTTATTGTGATGTGATTGGTCATGAAAGGGTTAGCCAGAGCTTTAAGATCTATCTACCAAAACCTTTCCCACATAGTTTACACTTCAAACTACATCTAGGATCTTCTAAAATCAAGAAAGCTAGATTTTTATTGACACAGAAACTAGATTACTGAAGTCCTTGAAAATAAAGAAATCCAAGTTACTACTAGAAAACAAAGCTTCTCCCTGCCCATTGTGTCCCTACGGATGGATTTGTTTCTTGAAAGCATCTCCTGTGTGGATAAAAAATTGCTAGCCTGCTTCTGAAATGTAAATGCTTTAGGGATACTGTGAATCAACCCCCAGTTTTTATTGTTGTCATTGAACTAAATTTATGTTCAGAAAAAAAAAAATGAGTGATATAACTTACATCTGATATGTTGGGATAAACATTTCTTTTGAGATAGTGCTGTTTCTGGTTATTTTAGTGACCACAAACTTTTTTTTTCTAAAATGGCTCCATTGTTACCATTGTCTAGCTCCATAGTAGGATGCTGGTTCCAAACTACTCCAAGGTGAATGATGCATCATTCCAGACTAAAACAAATGCCCTAGAGAGCAGTCTTCAAAGCTATATGTACAGTCAAAAACCAGTTAAACCAGGCATTGTATACATAGCAAGCAAACAATATTTACTCTAAAGTCTAGAGATAGGAGAAGTAATATGGGCACTGAGAAATAAAAGGTAGAATTTTTGATTCCACCTATTTAAAAGCTAAAGGTCTCTGTGTAGTCTACCTTCTAGTCAATGGGAAGAATTAGTCACTTCTAGAGGCTGCAATCTGATTCAGAGACACTCTAGAAGTGCTTGTTTTCATTACTTGACAAGGGAGCCTAGGATTATGAGTTTACTTATAGGTCTCTGACTGTTCCTGGTACTTAGACTGTGTTTCAGTTTGGTTATTTGATTAAATCCCATTCAAGAAGATTAAATTAGCTGCCACATGCCAGGGAAACTGGCAGAGCTGAAGCTAGGATGCAGGTCTTGCAAATGCCAGTTCAGCACTGTGCCACTCATAGCACATGCTTATGCTCTTCTTGGGTTGTTACTGGCTTTGATTTAAGCATAAAAATCATCTTCATATACTTGTCTTCTGCCCTGCCATATACACTGCTGGAGTTTGTAATAAATAAGACTGCCATCTACTGAAAGATCAACATCATGGTTGTTCCTCTTGACAACAACCCACCAAGACAGGATTGAAGACTCGAGCATCTTACGAGAGCAGGAGGAATGATAGTCAAAAATTACTTTGCCATTTTTAATATTAAAACCAATGTATTTTGTATTTTTTAGTGAACAAGTATATTATGTTCCTTTAAAACATACTTCAAATTTGCTTTCTGTCTTCAGGACATTTCAGTTGAAGAAGAAATGGGAAGTAAGGACAGTTGGAGTTATATGACTGGATTTGCTGTGGAAAGATTTTATTTGATTAAATATAGGTTTCTTGATGGGTTGTTAACATATTGCACAGATACATTTTAGCTGAATTTTGATTTAAACCCAGAAGTATAGAAAGTCTGAGAATAGGTCGTGGAGGGGGGGTTGGGGGGGGGGGGGAGTGGGTGATAATAATAGAAGGCTATAAATCACTCCATTACCTAAAGGATATTTTGTGCATTTAAAGTTCCTTGATTTGTGTTTTTGCTCATGAAAGGCTTCTTCATGGAAGGCAGAAAAAATGAACAGTCACTGTAAGTATAAACAGAAGCAGACTTTTTGAGTACCCAGAAAGAAAAACCCATGCAAGGTGCCTGAAATTTATGACGTGTTTGTCCAAAATATACTACGGAATGAAAAAGCAATTTTCAGCAGGTGTTTTTGCTTTGTCTTTTCAAATTAGGTTTCTGTTCTTTACCAGTTTATGAAATCTAAGAAGCTGATCAGAAAGGCAGCATTAAGTAACAGAAAGGTGACATCAGAAAGGTAAGAATAATAACATACTGGTTATCTGTTGGTACAAGTGCCTTGACAGTTACAATTAAGGGGGAAAAACATTTCCTAACTCTATTTAACAACCAGTAAATAAAATATTGACTAGTCAGTAGTCTCATTCTTAAAGCTCAGTAACCCTGGTACAGCCTAGTGGGTGGCTCTTTTCTTCCAGGTGCAATTTTCCTGTTTCTTTCTTTTCTGCAGAGAAGTTACTCTTTATCTTTCCTTGTGTTTTCCTCTAATGGAGGTATTTGTGTGCCTACATACTTCATGAAATGGAATGTAGCCAAAGAGGGAGACCAACGTGCACAGGCCTGTAAACCTTGTGCACAGTTACTTCACGCCTTAGAAAACCCCAGGACTCAAGTGTTAGGAAATAAAAAGTCATGAACTTCAGGTTGCGTTTCTCAAACAAAGCTCATGAACTTTGTCTATAATCTGACAAAACAGTTGCCTATAATGAAAAGATTCATATCTTTAGCACTTGCAGCCCTGACACACCTCAATACTTGCTGTGCTTCTGGTGCTTCCAGCTTCTTCTGTCATCTAAAGTAGATTTTATATAATTTTAGAAACATCAGATTTAAATAAAATTTAAAAAAAAAAATTTTGTCGATGCAACCATTTCCTATCCCTCTTCAGTTTTAAAGGGGCCTCAGTTACATGCAGGTCATTCTTGGTTTGTCTCAGATGAGATCCTTTGATTTCTTAGAGCAACTAATTCTTCTAGTGTTATTTCCAGAGCTGTGGTATATCCCACTGGTATGGAAAAATCGTAGCAGCTAAAGAGAAATGACAATATATCAAAGTCAAAATATATCAAAGTTTAAAATAAACACTTTGGGGTTTTACTTTTTTTTTTAACTATGTAACTGATACGTGTGTTCCATAATCTGTGTGTGACGGAAGGGAAATAGGTGGTTTTTCATATCAAAGTTGATACTTTGATGCTTTGACAATTGATTCATTTTCTAATTTTCTGATATCATCAAAGGACAGAAAATGTAATTCTAACGTACTTTAATGACATGATTTTGGATCACAGCTGTGTGCTTCCATTCTCAGTCTTAACCTAATGACCATCTAGTTTAGATGTTTATTCTATATACTGTTCTCTTGTAACTATGAACATAGTGCCAGTTAGTGCCAGTCCCAGCACAGCATCTTTCTCAGAAGTTTGCCTTATAAGAAACCACTGTGTGAATTACTTGCAGCTTTGCACATCTTTTTAGGTAACATACGTATTTTTCAGCAGCTTGCTAGTTAGAAGAGATAATTTGATTAAAGTCTATCTTTATCCTTTTGAATGATGCCAATTACTTACATTTTTACAATAAACTAGTTATATTCTTTCAGAAGTGCATAATAATTGCTCCTCATTACATATTTAATTCTTCCTTTTTCTGAGGTATTTATTGATTACCAGTCACCAGTCTTTGGATGTGTTTCTACCCAAATGTGTAGCCACCTCAGTACCAACATGTCTGTGACAGTAAAATTCAGCACTCACACTACTTGGCTCTCAAATCAGTTAAGCTCAGATGTTCTACTGAACATCTGCAGGGAGTGGGGTGGGGGAGGTGGTGATGTTACAAGCTTATGCACAGCCCTGTACTGACCCTGCAGTGCTACCTGTTTAACTAAGGGCATTACATTTTCAGCTAATGACAGTGAGGAGCTGGTGCCCAAAAATCTGTCACCAAGCTACTTGCACATTATTACATTTGAGTACTTCCCTGAGTTTTAGGGAATAAGATGAGAAAATCAATGATGATACCAGTATAATTGGAGTTCACAGAAGCTTTTCTTAAGATTGTCCAAAAGTTGAACTTATAAAAAATTTACTGCTCTACTCAAAAAGCTTTTGTCACTCCAAAAGAAATATCTCGTATAGGGGAGGATGTGTTATAGTGCAGGAGATGATAGAAAAAACATAGTTGTGAGTGTTTTGGGGCATTAAAGTGATTCAATCTGTTTAATAAAGGCATTTATTGGCTTTTGTATATGAATTCAATTAACAGATGAAATCATTATTTCCTTTTGACTAATGTTTCTGTGAAGTTTAATTTCTATAGTAAGGGTGTGAAATAGGTATTTGCTGTGCCTGCACAGCTCCAGCATTTTCTGGAATAAGAAAAAGATGGGAAATCTAACAGTTTAAGAAAAGACTGTAAACTGGAAACTATACATTGTGTATGCTTACTGAGTTTTAAATATGATAGACATTATGATTTCCAAAGCTTTAAATTTAAGGAGGTTATCGTATGCATAGCATTCCTTCTATTTTTAAACAACTGACAGCATCTATCACCTATTTAAAAGTCATTCCTGGCTAGATTTGATAAACCTAATGAGACATATGACCTTTCCCAAAGGTCTGTTACTACAGATCTCAAAGGACTGAAAAAGGAAGAGGCGTTTCCTAACAGGTGCTTCCTTTCTGAGAACATGCAGTAACCTTTAGTGGAGGCAGAAAGATGGGATTTGACCACTTGAACTTGCAGTGGACATGGATGGCAATTTCACTGACATGTTCTTTCAAATGTGAATAGTGACATACTAAATAGTGATGCTGCAGACTATTTGTATTCATCCTGGTGTGAGAAATTAGGACCCTCCATTGTGGATTGCTTGAAATTATAATATTAACAGAACTGATTTGAAACACCGGAAAGAGTGAATTAAGATAATATATGTAGGTAAAAGGATGCTTGCCATTCTGAGAAGTGTCATCTTTTCCTAGAGAAATCATGGAGACTAGATATGTTGCAATACACTTGAAGAAGTGAATATTGAGGATGCTTAGTTCCAGAGCACTGTAATTGCTTGGTGCAGATAATTGGTCCTTATTTAAGCCCCCTTGAAATGATCACCAGAAAGTTCATAAAATTCCTACATAATCCTGCAAACAGTAAGATGAGCTTGCTTCAGTGCTTCAGTACTGGGATGATATTAGATTGTTCATGTGTCCATAGTATCATGGAGTCGGGTTAGTACACACTACTGGGTAATGCTTTCAAGTCAACCAGAGATCTTATGGTAATAGAATTTTTGAAGACAGTATTTATTGTCCTAATGAAAGACAGAATAAGAAAGTAGCAGGATTTAAATATATGGTCTTGCCAAACTATGCCAGGCCTAGGAAGAGTATGTGTATGGATAGGTTTGAGCTGCAAAATACACCTTTCTGTCATTTCACAGGTTTAGTGAGACCAAATGGCTAACTGGAAACTGTATGAAGTTCATGGACACAGGTTGTGAGGACAGTTTGTAGTCTGCACAGGCCAGACAATAGCAGAGTTTCATGCCTGCAATTTCTGAAAGCCAGCCTGACTGGCCTACTCTGGTGCTGTAGTTTTACAGGGAAACACCAGTAAAAGGAAGTTCACCTACTTCCTACAGTGAGCACAGGACGCTGGAGACATGAGCAGTTGACCCCACAAAGGATGACTGCATGAGCTGATGAAGCGCTAGGCATGTAGTGCACATTGCCGTCAATGTATTTGGAGTTTTATGCCTGTGAGGAAATAGGAAAATGTCCTATAGTCCAGACTTGCACTGTTTCATAAATCTGAAAAAGTAAGCTTTTGCCATTTTGACTTTCCCTCAAAAATTGAGGAAAATTCTGATGAAAATTGTTTCTGTCCACTGCAGATGCATAGAAAGATGCACCTGCATATACTGTCAAGGAAATAATGTCTTTAAAAAAAACCCCACCACCTTACTAAAAAATAGCTAATGCTGACATCTAAGACAGGTGTAAAAAGGGAAAAGGTAACCATGACCAGTCAGTGCTGTGTTGGTCAGTAGCTCTGAAGCTACTCTTTCACATCATATTCTCCCTTGAAGTGCACTTCTTCAGGGAAACTGCTGCCATCCTGCTGTTTTCACAGTGTAGCAGAGATAGCACATAACTCCAAGCCTCAGGCGCATGCAGCCATGAGATAACTAACAATTATCACTGGCTATATGGTACAATACAGTGAGTGGAAACCAAGCAATAAAGTGATGATGTTTGAAGAGGTATTTTTTGATACTCATCAGTCATTTTATCTGCCATTTTCAAACTAAGGCTGGCTGAAAACATTTGGTAGTGCTTCAGGCTCACTACAAAATATTGGTTCAAGTGAACTGAAGTTATTCACCAACATATTACAATGGAAAGATGTGAAAAATAAAAGTTTAATTTGGGAATTAAGGACATGTTTTGTCTTTTAATCTTGAAATTATATTGAACAAAAATTTACTTATGGCTTGTCTCACGCTATTTTAACTTTCTCATTTTTATGTCTTAAATATTTATACCAGCTGAGAAACAGAACAATATAACACTTGAACTTGTAATATCAATGAGCTACTGTTCTTATTCAGCTTATTGTCTCACTGTTGTGTTCTCCAGCCACTTGGAACAATTTTTCAAGCAGTCACCTTGTGATTATCATCTTTGTTGCAACTTTAGTGCTCCTCTCTGAAGTGTACAAGCTGGTAAGATGATCATCTCAAATCTATGGCTGTGTCCAGCAGTGTTTCTCCCTTTTTTCTTTTCCAATGTAAAGTACTTATAATTCACGACAGATAGTAGAAATTGTGGTGCATCAAAGCTAGTTTACTAGACAATTAATAATTACTTGTTAGAACTACTCACATGCTTAAAATTTAAGTACATGCTTAACTTGACTAACCTTGACTTATAATATAACACTATCTTTCTGTACTGACATCTTTTTAAAAAAATATGTTTAAGGAAGGTCTGGCTTCAAAATTAGTCTTTCAGAAATTCTATTTGTCAATTTTTTTTAAAATTTCTTACTAAAACCTCAATGTTAACCCAAACATTTTTTGTATGTCTAAAATATCAAGTAATTGGCTTAGCCATGGCTAGAATTAGATTGTATAGCAGAATGACTGTAGTAGTTATTATGGGTATAATCACAAATCTCAGCAAATGAAAATACCAGTTTTATAATGTAGAATCTAATTTGTATTTAATACCAAGGCAACTGACACAGTTATGTAGGCTCGTAATCAGATACCAGCAGGCCATCTAGCTGTTATGATAATCAATTGGTTTATTTCCACATTTCTTTTTTATTAGCTTCTGCAACTCACTTTTAAACAAGATTATTAAACATTTATTCTCCAAGATCCAAATGCTGCTATTCAAAAGATCCATATAAATGTGTGTGCTTATATAATGATGAAAGAGATTTCCACAAATTAAATATTGGAAAGAGAAGCTATAATTTTGAAGCAGTAAATTCATCTTATTAAAATGCACAGGAATTTAATTGTCTAAACAATTGCTCATAACTTCACTTACAATAAGAGATTTTATGAGCAAGAGACGGTATTAATTAGGCTTTCATCTCTTTAATATTTTATTTATGTGTCTGTCTCTAAGTTGATATTAAATTACAGGTTTTAATACTGAACAAAATGTGTATGGTGTATTAGAATGATCTTAAAATCCAGATGAGACCCTGAAGTTTATTAATAAAGCTTCAGAATAATAGGGGTCAGCCTATACCTTCTCAGAACTTGAAAGAATACTTTCTAATTTCTGTAAGTGTAAATTGAATATAAGCCCCAAGTATGAGATATATAGCCTTGTTACAAAGCCACTCTTCAAATTTATCAATCCTGCTTTTTACGACTGTGTTTTTCAACAATTCTGCTTGAGAGAAAAATATCAGATTAATTTTAATTTAGACAAATTACAATATATTTCACAACACAGAAGAAATCCAGTATTAAAAATGCTAATCAAAGACTTATGACCCTTCACGTATCTTTCATCCTTGACTGATTCCTCAAGTCTTGTTTTCACTTGTGTTTTGGCAGCTTTTCCTGTGTCTTTCTTGATAAACCAATCTACTAGTTGTACTTTGCCCTCCACGTATCCCATTGCATGTGGTTTTTGGTGCTTTCTCCCAAACTTGTCACTTCCCAAGTCTTGCTTTCAAAGCTTCTAGCTACTGAACATCTTTTTAATTCAATAATTGCCAGAAAAACCCTCTGTGTGCATGTGCATGTGTGTGTGCATGTGTGCTGCAGCATCTGTTGCTTGGAAAAGCATTCCTTTAGCTTCCCAATGTAAAAGTTCAGTCCATGGCATCTGTGATACTATGCAAAGGTTCACTAGCTTCAGTGTGAGATAAATTAGACTCTGTCTCCTCTTTCTACTTCCTAAGTCCAGCCTTTTGGCTATAGCTCTCTATTTTTTCATAATATAATTTCACTCCATAAAGAAGTTTTGCAGTTCTATAAGGAGACTATAAACAACAGCAGAAAAGATTTTTTAAAAAACAAACACGGGGGGCTATGCAAAAAATAAAAATAATCCTGTAATTTACGACTTGTGCATACCATCTCCAAGAAGATAAACATTCACACAAAGTGATTTTGTTAAGAACTGCCAAGAACATTTATGTAAGAGCTTAGCAGTCATTTTCACAGTTTGCAAGTCAATCTGATAAGGCAGAAAATAATTTAAAATTTTAAAGCATTAGCAAACAATTCATGGAAAAGTGAATAAAGTTAGGGATACTCAGTGTATATATTGAGACCAATCTCACCCTGTATGAACACACTCCAGGCTCAGTAATGTAGTATGTCATTGTATGGATGACTGAAATCATAGTAATAGTAATAATGACACTTCAATTTAAACTAAATTTAGAAAGTGTACCCATATCACCATAAAACTCTGCAGAACTAATTGAGTCTGCATGTGGCAGTGTAAAATATGTGCAGATTGTCTGTCTATAGACCCTAAAAATCTCACTGAAAAGATTGCCTTCTCTGTCTGAAAATCAGTCAGTGCACTGTGGAAATAACAAGGTTAATTTCTTAGTACTGTTGATAACCACTAGTTCAAGCAATCATACATTCAAGATAGATTTAATATTATGGAAAGCACTAAATTAATGTGGAATATCATGATAACCAGGATAAATCATAATTTTCTGCTTTCCTGAAATTTGTCTCATACTTGTCCTTGAACCTAATTTGAAATACTTATTTTAGATATTGAAATTTTGAAGATATAAATTACTATTTTTTAGACCTGTATTATGGTGCCACTGAGGAACTTTTCACTGACTTAAGCAGAATGACCTTATTGATCTTTCAATCCATTTGTTGATGTCTGTCTGTCTTCTGATGTAGTGGCTATAGGATTATTAAAATATCTGTGGTTTTAGAGGGAGCCCTGAAAGCTAAAAGGAAGTTTTACGCTTATTGCAAAAGTAGCAGCAAAGAGCTACTTGAGGTCTAAAGGACTTCTAGAAGTAAGTAATCTAATGCAACCAAACAGATACACTACATTAAAAAAAACAGTAATATGAGAGCTGGACAATAGCAAAGACTTGAGTGGCTTTTTTTTTTTCCCTCCTCCTTGTAATATTTAAAGATGAAAGGCAACAGAGTGTGCTATGATAAAGAAATAGCCACTTCTCTTCAGATGGAAGGAACAGGGCCTCATGGGTTAGTCACTTATGTCAGAGACACCTTTGGAAAGAGACCTGGAGAGTGGCAGTCTTTTGAGAGTCTCTTTGGAACAGTAATTGGTTTTTCACTAATCCTGTGTATGTGAGCACTTATAATGTTACATATCATTAACAATAATGAGAGGATATGATACTTTTGATAAATATGAATAATCTAGTATGCTTGATCTCTAATGACAGAGTTAGATTAAAATTGTGGATTCCAAGTTTTTTTACCTGAGAATCACATTTGTCCAGATGAAGGTGCGGAGATTGGCACATCACAGAGCTTCTACAAACCTGCAACAAATGTAATGTGGAACACAAATGAGAACTGTAAGTAGGACATTTGTTGTGAGCGATAGTATTCCTATCCAAGAAATTATTAACTCATATTATCCTACTTCTCCAGAGCCCTCTCAAATAGGTTTGTTACTTGATGTTAATAAATCTTGTTTAGTTTTTCTGCCACATAAAATAGCTCAATCACTTCCAATTAACTCAGTGATCAACTAATGTCTGTTCAGGATGTCTCTTAAATCTATTTAATATCAAATTTGAACCTTGTGGAAATCATCTCTGCAAGATGGTGAAGTTAAATTTTCCTCTCAGTCTATTGGACATTACTGTAAGAGTCTGAGGCACGACTTGAAATAGTTACATGTACTCTGCATGTCTTTTAGACAGTCTGCCTGGATGCTTTGCTGATTTAAATGATCACCTAATCAAGCTTCAGTGCTGATCAATGAGCCTTTGTACACTTTTAAGTACTCTGCAAATTTAAGGATTAAGCCGATCATTTTGTCTTATGATTAAAAGAAGGTTAATATTAATTTCTGTTCATTTTGTTCATTATTTTACTTTAGCTAGCCACAGCTGGTAAGAATTTGGAGACTGAAAAATTCCTAGTTTAAATGGGGGAAACCTTAAATCTAAATTTTTAAATGTTTTTATTCAGCAATAGAAGGTTTAATTTCAATACATTTATTGGAAAAAATCCTGTTGCAATTGTATACTACTTTAGAAGGCTTGTTAAACCATTCCTGCTTAGTAGCTTTAGCTGTTTAATCAGATTGGAAAATTTTCAGGAATAGATCCCTCCAACTCTCTTTTCCTAATTTCTTTAAGTCCCATGGAATGACTGGATTCTTTTCCTCCCATTACAAGGTAAAACAGTTGAGGAACTGCAAGATAAAATCTTTGTGGGCAAAAGAAGGCTCTTTAGCTACTTGTAGAAAGACACATTTTCTCAGTGTACCTCAACTCCTAAGAAGAGCAAGTTAAACTGAAGATATGTGAGATGTACCTTTCTGCGGTGATATGTTACAGTTACGCAAACTACCTCCTGAGGTGCAGATGGGTTTTGTATTTCTACCCCATATAGAAACCATGTAATGATCTCTGAAGGATTTAGTTTCAGCTTTTTTAAGGAAAACAAGAGGCACAGTAAGGTCTATCAAATTTGACATTTGGCAAATAACTTGGATGGGAATTAGTTTACAGTGAAGATGTAGACATATATTGATATGCCTAAGCTTCTATTAAAGGAGCTAAACTAAACAAAACTTACAGAAAAATTTAATCCACCTTCAGGTGAATATGCTGTATTGTTTAGCATGTTGATTGTGTAGCCTGAGCAGAGGTTTCTGGCTATAGGGCCATCTCAGATCCCCTGGGATGTGAGTTCCCTTGATGAGACCAGCATCAGCAAGGCACAGGACCTAAAGTGGGATGTCCTTCAAGTGGCAGTTGGAACTACAAACTCTAGTGCACCTCAGATGGTATCAAATGCCTATGCGTAGGCAACTGCACCAAGCCCTAGAGCTTTATTAGCT
Source organism: Falco peregrinus (assembly GCF_023634155.1). Lineage (NCBI taxonomy): Eukaryota > Metazoa > Chordata > Aves > Falconiformes > Falconidae > Falco > Falco peregrinus. Next base: position 52,250,837 of record NC_073726.1, read on the forward strand.
TTAAGGGAAATTAGGCACCAGATCACATTGTAGACACCTTATTTTAGGAGAATTAAGATGGAACAGAATTCCCAGCCATGTCTTTCACATGAAGCATTTGACTGATAGACTCTGGTCTAATGCAACTGAAAAACTATTAACAATCTATGGAGAAATGTGCAAAGCAATACTTCAAAAGCTGAAATGTTCACACTAACCAGGAACTTTCTAGGGCAGTATGTTATTTCCTCCCGAACATAAAACAGTGTGAGGCAAGGGGGTGTGTGAGAAGCAGAAAGTAACTGTAAAAAAATGAAAGAAAATGTATTGCTCATAATCTACAAATATATCATCTTTAAGCTTAGTTTTACTTTTTTCAAGCCTCAAGACAGAAGGGAAAAGACAAGAGTCATGTGAAAAATAACACTGAAGGGGTTTGATATTTTTACCCCATAATTTTTTTCTGGGAAGATAATGTAAAAAAGAAAAAGGAATGTCAGATTAAATGATTAAATGATTTTTATATAATCTCTGAAATCATATTGCAATATCATTTCTTACTCTGAGGCTTAAAATATGCTTCTTTCACTTGCCTGTCTACCCTCTCTCCGGTATTTGTAAGCAGATGTAATGACCAAGATAAGCACATCAGTTTTGATTCTGATATAAATAGGAAACCATTCATTTCATGATGGACCTGGATCTTCAAGCCAATCACTCACTTGTGGTTTTGGAGTAGTTAAGCACAGAAGAGATTTTCTTGATACTATTTCCTTTATATTACCTCTGAAACCTGTATACCTGGAAAATCTCAAGAGTTTTCTATAATGATCGATGCTGGACTTAGAAGGAAATAAGCTTTCTCTTAGCACCTTTAGCTTCTCAGTCCTGCTTACATTGCAAAACTGAGCTGACAAGAAAGGCTGAAAAATTTACAGCAAGAAATGTCTGGACAAGTCAAAATAACAGGGAAGTTTCCTGGGGAGACTAGCTCTAAATATGAATGAAGGCTTGAGAAAGATCAACAAATAGTTTTACAGCTGTAGTTCACATATATTTAAAAATGACAGTTTTGAGAAAACATAATGAGCCTCAGACAGCTCTGGTTTTTACCTCATGGGAAACTCAAAATGAAGTCAGATTTGATTTGGAGAATGTCAAATAAAACCACTATAACTGCACAAGAGCCTACTTCTATTTCAACCTGATTTTGCTAAATTGGAAAAATTGCCTCACAGAACTCTTAATATAATTCTCAATTTGTTTCTGAAGTAGGATCTTTCATTTAAATCCCCATCTTTGGATGTTTTTAAGATTTCTGTAGTGTATTTCTTCAAGCAATTGACAGCTCATTTAAGCAGAATGATTATAAATACTCAGGAGTGAAGCATGTCACTCAGTCTGTCTATAAAGTATAAGTGAACCTGCAAAAAATACAAAAACAGTGAGCAAATAATTCATTTTAGATCACATAATTTGATCAGTAATTACTTGCATGTGTGGCTTAGAAAAAGACATTTCATCAATTCCAGTTTGCAGAAATAATTTTCGGCTTCTCTTATCCACAGAAGCAAAGTATTTGGGAAAAAAATTCACCTTATGGAGTCAAAAATTTATAACAAATATCCCTCAGTTTACTATGACTGTGTTTCCAGTCCACTGTTGTAATCTATACCAAGCGGTGCATAGAAAAATGTAGCATTAAATGCATGAGCATTGTAATTCACGTTTACCTAAGCAGTGTTCAAAACACAGACAGATTTTGTGCAGGCAGTAAGATAGTCTCTTTCAAACCATTATTGATGGGGCTTGTAATTTCGTTTGATCAGAACATTTTTTGTACCCATTAAAACATTTTTCCTCTCATTGTGTCAGCTTCCTTAATAATCAGACCTCAACATATTTTTGCCACAGACACAACTTATGCAATAGTTCCTTTTACAAAGAAATTTGAGTGTGAAGGATTCTTTTTCCCCTTTGCATTAGTTACCCTTCTGGTGAAAGTGATACCTTTCAGCTTGCCAGGAAATGTGCATTTTAATTTCTCGCTATTGTGTAATAAGCTTGTCGTTACAAGGAGCAGCCTGTGCAGCTGTGTTCAGGTGCCACTGCAGAGTGACCTGTACTTCCCTTGCCAATCAGAACAATGAGGAGAGAAAACAGATAACAGGCAGAATGCTGCAGATAACTGAGGTAAAGAATTGCAGATGGAATTGTTTTTGGCAATGATAATCTTTTCCCTTGATTTAACAGCCAAAATATGGCTAAAATTTTCCACCACCTTGTCATAGGTTCCATGGAAAGTGACGTCTGAACTCTAGGTACAGAGCATAGTGTGAGCCTCTCCAGATTGTTCTGAAACTAACAGAAGGTGTTTCACTTGCACTTGTATGGCAGTTATCTCAGTGAAACAGTATTTATAGAATAAAGTTAAATGATGTTCAAAACATTGGAGGTAATCAAGTTAAATGTATGAACTACTAAAAAAAAATAAAAATAATTCTAACTTCTCCAAAGCACCTTGTGAAGTGAAACCGCTCTTTACAACTGAATAGATGCATTTTCAACAACACTCAGATCTTTCTATTGCTCAGCATCAGTACCTAACACACAGGATAATGATATATGATAGTAAATTTGCGTAGGTAATGCTTATAATAGACATGGAAGACCTGTAGCGCTATTCACCATGAATTTTCTCATACTTTGCAATATAAACTGGCTCCACAGAAAGAATAATATCATGAATAAGTTTGAAGCTATGCTTCAGAAAAGCAAGTATAATCCTGCACTAATACGTGTTACTATAAGATCAATGAGACTTGAAACAGACATTGTTTGTTTGGAGAAACATTCATCATATGCAACATGTTGTTTCCATAACACATCTGAGAGAGGGCTAATCCTGTATTACTTGTCTGCTGGCTAGGGACTGGTGAACACACAAAATAGATCATAGACATGGAGGAGAAAAAATTTGTTAAGAAGCTGTTTACTCTAGTGACTGTTCCCCATGAATGATGAGATCACACAAACTACCCTCATGGGGAAAGCAAAGCAAAAATGGACAAGATCAATTAAGGTAAACATGGGGATTACTCAGTTAGTTATAAAATTTCAATCTTTAGAAATCAAACTCAGAAAGGCATATCTGGAACCTCAACATGTCAGTTCCTCTAAAAAAATGAATTAAGACCTGTAGGGTGTACTTTTGTTTAGAAAAACTATTATGTTGCTATGTGCTACAGGGACAACCCTGATTAGCCTTGATTAGCATCAATGTACAAATGTCAAGGTGGGGTTTAGCTCTCTGTTTCTGGCATAAGATTTTCCATAATTATAGGAGTGAGAAAAAGCTTTTACAGAAGTAATGAGAGACAAAGAAAGCTACTATTCCACGTTTTTTTAAGTGGTATTGTAAGGAGAACTTATTATCTCTTAATAAAATGTTCTTCCCCCCCCCCCTCCCCCCTAATTTTTATTCAGTACAAGAAGATCAAGAAGTCTGTAAATGGGCAGTCTGGCTGGGTGCCAATTGCTCAAAAAAAATCCTGTATAAAGTATTAGTAGTTTCAGCTTATGTATTATTGCATATTTTTAGTGATGCCTTAGGTGATACCTATGATACAATTGTAATCTGATGAATACCATTGTGTTTAGCTGCCTTTCTGTACACAAATGATTTCTAATTTAATTGCTAAAGAATCAGTTATTAGCAAGAAGGCGTATAATGCAGGAGCAATGTGCAATGTCTGGTCCTACATTCTGAGACCATGGAAAGCCAGCATAGTGAAAAAAAAAGGAGATTTTACTAACACAGTAAGTGAAAGAAGATAACAAAATACATGGAGCTATGCTGAATAATGGAGAGAAGAAAATTCTCATTTATTGTATGAAAACAATATTTTTCTTCAAAACTTGTACTGGGGTGCTACTGTGATGTATTCCCATGTGAAGTCTGAATTCTTATTTAATTCCCCTTAGCACTTCATTCGTTTCAAATTCAAGTGGCATCTCCAGGACAGATATTAAAGTGCATCTAGTCTTCTGAAAAGACCTTTTTATTTTCAGTCTATATCTGGTTTTGCACTGCTGAATCATATTCCACCTGAGAAGAGCTGTGACCTCTTCATTTCATCTTCCTCAAGCCAAACATTGCACATGGTTTATTCATAAAACACATTATACATTTTCTGCCGAAGAAACAAAAAACATCTGGAAAATGGTTGGAAGATGACTGAGAAGATATGGAATCAGAGAAAATATGTCTGAAAGAGATCTCAAGAGCTTATTTGATTCATTCCCTGACTCATTCAAGGATCAGCTATCATCTCTCATAAACACTTGCCTAACCTGATGTTACAGAAATCTCTCCTGATAGTGATTTGAAACTTCCCTGAACTCTATTAGAAGTTTCTTTTTGGCATTTACCCCAAGTCTCTAACTTGAGTCTTCTTCCAGATCTTTTAAAGTTAAATCCATAGCTGATGCTGAAAACGTTACATTCACTTATTTTGTGAAGCTGTCTTTTACACACTGTAGGACTCTTTTAATATAAAAATGTCAGAGAATATACTAGGCAAGGGTCAGTCCATCTTATTCTACTTCATATAGCCTTTCCTAAGCAGTTCTTATTTGTCTAGTGTTATATACAGAATAGCAAGTTAGGTGGACCTTTGAACACAGCACAAATCATTTTAGCATTATCCCTTTCGGTCCTCTCTATACTTTTCCTTGTCCTTTCCCTAGGTGAGACAGTTTTCAAATTTCCTGCGGTCAGTTAATTTTTTCTTAACACCTCATCATCCTCATTCTTCATTTTATTTAATATTGTAGAGGTTGGACAGTGTTTCTGAATTGTTCAAGGTTTGTTCTTTTATCTGCTTGCAACACCTTTGTACTGATGTTGAAAATCTTTTTGTCAAAATTTGTTAATAACAGTAATGGTATTGGTCCAAGACAAATCTCTGTGGTCATCATCAGATAACCAACTCCAATTTCATAATGAGCTGTAAATAACTATTATTTTACTATGTGTCAAAATACTCTTTTTTCAAACCATCCAGCTTAATGTTTTCTTATCTATAGTATGTCTCTCTACCTTGTTTATGAAATTATCGTACAAGAGAAAACCAAAATGTTATAAATGTGTATATTACATATACTTCTTCCACTTTCCATCAAAGTTTGTTTTTCTGCCACAGAGGAAATGAAATAGTTTTGACTGGATCTGTTCTTATCATAAGCCAAAATTATATCAGTTATTTCATTGCCCCTGGCCACTAGCAATTAGATTCCATACCTATCTGAGAAGATTTTGTTCAGATCTCTACAAAGTTTCAGTAATTATTCCAAACTAATTTTCATTATTTTTTTTTTAAATTTGAATTTAACAGTTAGAGCAGTAGTTGCTTTTCAGATACTACTCATGTTGCTCTTGCTGCCTTATTGTGAGACCTTGGTAACCTACTGGTCCCCTCTGAGTCCCATTTCATGTGTATAACAGGTTTATTTAACATAAAGATTCCAGTTGACCTGAAGAAACTAACAGATAAAACCTTTTATTTATGATCATGCCTTTGTGCATTGGTTTAATATCATTGCGTAAGATAAGAAAGATCTCATTTTGAATAGGTACACTGCAAATTTCATGTCCATCACAAGAATGGACCAAATTTAGACACGCAGATTGTTTATTCTTTCTATTCTACAAAACAAGAATTTCACATTTTAGACAACAAATTTCATATGCCAACATTGTACCCAAAGGCTGTATCATCTTTACTGAATGGGGTTGTTTTTACAGTAAAGCAGCTGAAAAATTCTCTAGCTTCATTGTGTAGTCATGTGCTTAGCTATGTTAAGAGGTAAAATGAATTGCTTTGGTACCGCAAAGATATGACCTTTGGAAAACGTATTCTTGTATGTTAGCATTCAAAAATATCATGGTGCTTTTATGCAAAAAAGCCAAAATATTGTACCTGATTTCTTCCTAGCTCAATAATGGACTTGATCTAGTAAAAACGTTTATAATAATTTCAAACATGTCAAAGTGTAATGGATTAGAACAAATACTTAAGTATAAATCAATCCTTTCACAGTTCTTTCTTAGAATATCAGCAAATGTTACCAGGACAGAGGTCTCCTACCTCTGATTGACTGGAAGCAGATTTCTGCATGCAAATGGGAATATGACAGAAAATTTAAACAGCAAAAGTCAGAAGATTTTACTGACTAGAGAGGAAATAAATTGATTATTTCTCTAATTTCCCTCTATACCTATCTTTCCCACCTGCAATCTGTCTTTTTTAGCTTCTCTTTTCTGAATTCTGAGGGGATGTAGATATAAGCTAAGCTCAGCCAAAAGGTTCTCATATAAAAGCCCTAATCTGGCAAAAACATACCAAAATCCTTAACTTTCTATCTTTCAGATCAGGTTCAATCCTTCAATGAGCACACTTTTAACAGAAATGTCCTACTATGTGCCTTTTTTTTTCCCTTTTCTGATGCAATAGCTCTGCATAAGGCATTAAAAATGAATGGTTGGTTTGTCAGTGAAGGGACGGGACGGAACAGCATTGAAGGAAGCACATTAGACTACACAAAAATATCCTTTCAGCTTAAAGACAGATAAAACTAGGTCAGGTAAGTGTCAGCTCCTCATAAAATTAAATTTGAGAAAAAGTTTGGCTGAGATTCCAAAATATCTTTTTAGCTTCTATCATTTCACAGAGGTTTTATTTTCCAAGTTAATCCTGAAAACAGAAGTGTGGATGCTTTAATGATAGAAAATGGCTTCTAATCACATTTAACTGCTTGAACAAACTCTTGTACGTAATTGTCAAAATTATCTCCTGGTATTTGGAAGAACTGAGTGTACTGAGGGTCAAGACATAATAACATCTGAACCATTTCTTTTTTAGCAGTTTTGACCTTAAGATGTTCTACTTGACTCCTAAGGAAGGACAAGGATCTGCCTTTTTGCAGGTTCCTCTTATGTTTGCCGATGACGACAATACTTGTATGTTCTGTGTCCTTTGCATTTACCTGTTGTTGAAGTAAATGTTACCTCTCATTAGGTAAAAGGCTTTTCTACTGGTTCAAATAATTTAGATGCATTAGTTTTCAGGTCTTAACCCAAGATATCTTCTTGTTTGTTTGTTAGCTGGGGAGATGTGGGGGAAGAAAAATCCATTTTCAGCATCTCAAGTTGGAATTTAAAGTCCATTACTCAGAGAAACTGAAGATCTTGAATATGATTCCTGTTAAATACACCATTGCTTCAACTACTGCAAAAGTATCTGCTCCTGTAAAATTCATGGTCAAACCTTGTGGATTAATATGCTGGAAGCTATCAGGTAACTAACAACTTTGCACTGCTTATAAGGGTCCGCTTATGAAGTTTTTCAAATTTTCCATCATTATTTGAAGCTGTCTGATAACCAATTTAATTATAGCTGACAACACAGATTCAAACAAAAACGCATTAGTGGAGAAATCTGTGGCTGGAAGTGGGAATTGACTTGCTTGAACTATGCTTCTCTGTGAACAAAACAGATGTACAAAATGAATTATTCTGCTATTTATTAGGAAAATACTAAACACAGTGAATAAAATTTAATGTTCACAGATTGTTTCCAGTTTGCAAGTTCAGGATTTTTTGTGGCTGGTTTTTTGAGAGGTTTTTTTAGGAGCGGGTGTGGTGTGCCAGATTTCAGTTTGAAGTACTCTGTATTCCCTTTGGCTGCCTTTTTATTTTCCAGAAGCAAGTTATAAACATCAGGTTTCTCACCATCATTCATTCATTTTACTTTTTTCTTGGCTTCTGGTTTCTTTTTTCTTGTGCTTAGTAACACTGAAGTTTGGACTCAAGATTTAGTCTCAAAATTCAAAATAAATGAATTATAGTTTGATTATAAATTTATTTTAGATATCTTTTTTTTTAACCTGTTTTTTTCTATTTTACAGTTCCCACTGTCTCCCTAAAGGTTAATTGCACACTATTAGGACTTTTTAATTCTTTATGCTACTCTAATTTATTGAAATAGAAGATAAAAGGTAGTTCATCACACAGTCACAATTACTACTTCAACCATTTTTTATATTTGAGTTAGAACCGAGTTAGGAATAACTTATTCAAGTATCTTATTCAAGTGTAAATGAACAAGTTAAAAATGGAATAATTTGTGTTGAATATCAGCTTTTCTTAACTTCTTTAATTTCCAAAAAATTTGGCATAAAAATATTTCACCTGGAAAGTTATGGGTCCAAGTAAACATTTATTTCTGCTATCTCGGACGAAAGATTTGTGTTCAGTGTCTTGTGTAGTCCCCCTGTTGCTGGCTCATTTGCCTATTGGTTATGGCCAATATGCATGTTGGCATAATTAGTGTTACATATATTTCTCCATTATTCAGCACAGTGGTACCTTCACCTTTTTTTCCAGAAGTTCTGGAATTTGTACCTACTCAGTCCAATACTGATTTCATCACTTCTTTTTCTTTCTTGTTTCTTTCTTTTACCTTAGCCCACTAATAGCAACCGATTGTTCCCAAGGGAAACAAATAAACAAAGAAAGAAACAAGAAAAAAAATTACCTCACAGTTCAATGTTCTTTGAAAAACCTCAGTTGTTCTCTATCTGTATTCTCTTTTGGTTCTCTCTGAACTTCTTATGCAGCAACAGTGGAATTACACAAGACTGCATTACCCAATTATACCAGTCCCAGCTGTATAAATACAGACAGTGAAAAATTTTATCTGCAAGCCAGTTGTTATTGATTACAATAGATAAGCATGACAATAAATAATGCAGAGTGGTAGCAATAGCTGTCTGATGAATCTGACTTCACTCCTTCACTTTCCAGCTAGGTTTCAGGTTATGAAGGGCCTTGCTGTGAAATGGATTTGTATCCAGAGGCACCTGTACACCTGTACCTTTGAGTCTCCAAGAAACTCGATAGCGTAGGTTTCATCAGGAGAAATCCACTTTGCACAGCATACATGTGTTACTTTTGTTATAACTGACCAGCAGAAAGATACCTGCTACGGTTTAGGCTGTTTTACCAGGCTTTTAAGCACTCTTGTGTATACATACTTGCTTCCACTTCAACACTGTAATGGTTTTAGCTAGTGATCTCAGGGTTTATTTAAAGATTATGGTCCAGTAACATTGCCAAGTAATGGGAGCTTCTTCCTGAACATTTTGTGCAAATAAGCTCTTTACAGCCAGGTTAATAGCACTAGTACACCTGCTGATATTTACATTGCTTTTATCCAGCCTGGAAATTATTGGTTTTTTGGCATTTTACACAGAACAATAATAATAAGTGCTGACTGCTGCAATATAAACAAGTAGGGTGGGTGGTGTTTATTATCTCATCCTACTTTTAAAATGCCATTTTGCTATGTTCATATTACTAAAGTGATGGGTTTACAGTTATATGAATTGTAAGGCTTCCAATGTACTATTTAGTCATCAAACATATTAACTGATGACCATGTATGCACACCAGTGCTGTATAAAGTAATGAGTGAACCATAAACAAGAAAAAAAAAACCACCACCACCTTAGTTGGTTTGAAGAGCTCCTTATTCACTGGCTGGAGGTAATGCAAAAGAATTCTGCCTGCTACTGCCAGCCAAGAAGTGCCATTTCCAAGCAGCAATATGCAATGCAAGTTCTTCTTCCCTAGCTAAATTGCTAAAGACCAAACCAAACTTTTCAAAGCCCTTTGTTCTTTGTCTCCCTTAACTTATATTGAGTCAAAACATACAGTTTAATCACACAGGTTAGTTTAAAATTTCATGCCATTAATTCAGCAACTTTATCATCATTTTCCCCAAACCGAAAACTCTTAAAAGGTAAGGAACTGAACTATTTAATCAACTCAAATGACTGGTGAGAATAGGGAGAGTATCAGAATAGCAGTGAGAGAGCTAAATGTTCTCACTCATTGCATGTGAGTAAAACATCCTTGCAAGAGTTTTATATTCCAGACTTCACTGTTTCAAAAAAAATTAATAGAAAACCAATATTTTCAAACTACTTTTCTGACATAGATGAGGTCACAGGGGTGAAAAAATAAAGGCAAGCCATGTTTCACATATGTTGTCATTTGACACAAATTTGGACTGATGGTAGAACAAAAGGGAAAACAAATCTGGTATTCTAAGCCAATCTGAAGAAAGCAATAATGTCATTACATTTATGTACCTGTTTTAAAATGATAGATAGTAATACAGAGGATTGTTTTTATATCATTGCTGGGTTCACATCAAGAAGGTGAAATTCATTACTCCTTAATTTAGCCAGCTAAAACATAAGCACCAACCTACCCAGTCAGCCAGGTTTTCTCAATGGAGAGGAAAAAGCATGATTCATGATGTGCAATGATTTTAGATGTGAACCTTACAGAGGAGTGAATCACCTTACAGAGTGATTACAGATATCACTGACTGTACAGAGAGCCTAGAAGATAAGAGAATGTCTGCCTTTTGAATGTCTGAAGCTACAGGATGTGAATGCTGTGTTTAAATTAGGCTCACTTTGCTTCTGACTTAGTATAAGCAGCATCCACTTTACCACAATCATTGATATATGTACAAAAATCAACAGCCTCCTTCTTACCTTGTGGAGTTACAAAGCATCTAACTCAAAATACCTTTGACTTATAATTACAAATAAATAATTAATGTTATAGCTTAAGAACTATAGGACAGAAATGAAAGCCTGTGGCTAAAACACTGTGTAATCACATGGTATTTAAAATTAAAAAAAAAAAAAAGAGAAAATAGACAATTGAATGAGTGAATGAAGCTGTGAGTAGAAAAATGTCCAAATAAAACTTTTAGTACTTTTTTACATAAGTTTTTTGGGTTTGGTTTTGGTTTTGGTTTTGGTTTTTTTGTCTTACTCTTTTCCCACTCAATGTACAGTTTAGGTCAGTTTTTCTGACTGCCAATAAAAGCCTTCAGCTGTTATAACTGTCAGGATATAGAAACCCCAGCTAATCCTCCTTCCTTTTCAACAGACCATACAGATGCAAAGAAAAGGAATAGTATACCTAATGACTCTACTTAATGTTCTTCTAAAACTGATTAACTATTCTTATAGTGCAGGGGATACTTGGTGGAAGAGATAACATGTGCAGTTATTTCCTTAGCACAATTATATGATGAAATGTCATGCTATTTCATTTAAATTTCTGTTATTTTACATTTGAATAACAACCATACATTAATAATATGTGGTGTCGATTATGATCCTCTGGAGCCATGCCTGCACACAGATAAATGTTACTTCCTGATTGGTAATGCTAGTTTTCAGGCATAATAAATAGGAAATGTATAGGTATATGAACATCTGTGAACATAGATAGGCCACTCACATTCTGATGCTTGAGTGCTATTATTTTAAAGAAAATTACAAGGTTATGAGAGAAAGCATAAGAGACAGGTAGATGATGTGAAAACTTATGCAACAAACTTCTCTTTAATATTTTAATATTTTCCATCAAGACAAGACAACTTCCTCTTATCCTCAAGTCTGCATCTCATATTCAGATTGCAGGTTTGAGCCTCCACACAGATTGTAAACTGACAGCCTTTTCAAGACTGAATATGCAATAAGTGAAAGAGAAAATTACAGTAAATTGACTTATCCACTTTACCTTCAGTCTTTTTTTATACCCCAGTAGAACCTTTAGTTGTGTATTAATAAAGATAATGCTGGAATATTTATATTGCTAATTATTCTAACTGAAAATAAGCAGCTTAAGAGAGATTCATCTGGCTGTAATTCCATTTAATGCAGCTGTATAGTCATGTCCACAGAAGAACTAAATTAGAATTTCTGCAGACAGTATTCAAATAGTTGGTGGTTTTTTTCAGGTATAATTAACATTTGGAATATTTGGTGGATTGTTTATAATATGGCAGATGAGAAATCCCTGAGTGGCAGATAATTTGAAGAGAAGGGATTCTTCTCAGCCTTTTGTAGCACATAATTTTTCTTTATCTAACAGATTAAGCTCATTTTACAAGGACAGTAACTCTCAATGTGTTCTAATCTGATCTGTCAAAATTAGCAATTTTATACATTTGCAGTGTTTCTAGAATCTAACCATATATTTGCGTTTTCCAGAAACAAGGAAAGGCATTTCTCTACTATATGGATTTTACTTGGATAAGTGACTACATGATTATTGGACTTCGTTCTGAGTCAGAATGAAGGGCGTGAGACATACATTGAGGAAAGATAGTCCTAGGGAACCTTACTAGACAAGAAGAGAGATTACTAAATATTGGGTAATATTTAGCAATATTCTGAAAAAAAATTCAGAATCACATAGTAATGAATTAATTTCTGCGTCTGAATTTTCAACTCACTGATCTTTGAGAGTTTCTCATACAAAATAAACGAGTTTTGTAGTTTTGATTCCAACTCTTACAGAGCTGAATATTTAAAGAACTTCTCATATTTAAGATATTGGAAATACCTTCAAATGCAGAGCTATCATCTTGAAGTTCCATGCTAGAAGCGTGATAGACATTTTTATTCTTGCAAAAAAGGACGCAGTAAATTAAATTATTATAAAGTATTTTACAGAAGTATTGATTAATATTTGCACTGTGGTAATACTTATGAGATCACTTCAGACATCTATATCTATTGTACAAATACAAAACACAGTTACTGCCTCAGAAAAGTTTATAACTGAATGAAAAGCAAGGCAAAAGGCACCAGATGAATGCAGACTGGCAGGGAAGTACAAGGAAGAAGTGACTCAGTATTGGTCAGCATGATAGGCAATGGTCTCAGCAGCCTGACTTAAAAGCTTCATGTTGAAGAGATCAAACAAATGTTGTATGTGATTATTCAGCACCAGGTGGATCTTTGTACTAGAAAGTCAAATAGCCTGTGGCTTGAGAGTATCTGTCTGTGGTAAAGATCTTAAAACAAAAAAAGACAAAAAGAAATGCACCATAAAAAGAAAATGCTCTTTTATCTACATTCATATCCTTTTGATTTCTCAACTCTTTTTCCCTTCCCAGTGGACTTCAGCTTGACTAAGGATGGAAAAACAGTATATCTGAATGATCCCAAGGTAACTAACAATGTGACAAAAGAGTCAAAGAAAAGTTAGTAAGTTCTAAAATATTATACCATCAGTTGGAAGAATTCCAAGTATTATTTGACTCAGATGAGTGTAGCTTAAAGAAAGAATGTTATCCAAGTGCACTGCCTATATGATGCAATTAATTTAATCAACATGTTGTTGATCCAGGACAGTTTAGGAACCTGTGTGCTGGGAACAATATGCCATCTATTTTAGCATTGTTCTAGGGATAGGAACCCAGATACTCTAAGGTACCTAAACATTGTTTTCATCTGAGACTGTGCTTTTTCTAGTAACTTCAGTGTCTGAGGAACCTCCTAGGCTTGTACAACAATATCTTCAAAATTTTAATAAATTGATTCCTAAAAATAGATTAATGAAAGTTTTATGACTCATTCAAATGGTTTCATTTTGATGCCTCACTTGTATATTTGCCACAAAGCCTGCCCTTTCCAAACAGGAATGACCTCAAAATAAAGCACTAATTAGATGCATAGGTTTCAGGATAGAAGTGAAGCTAGTGATACTGGCAAAAACTCTGCACAACTGAGTACTGCACCATATTATTTTGCAGAAGGAAGAGACATTCAAAAACAGGAGTTTAGGAACACACATTTTGATTTTTTGATTGTTTGTTTCTTCTCTGGTGCCTAACCAGAGGTAATAATAAAGGTGATCATGTCTATGTCTCCTGAATCATATGAAATAACACTCAAAGGTGTTCCAGATAACTTGGAGTCGATTTATAAAGTTAATTTTCACAAGTAGTTTTTAAGGATTGAGTGGCTTAACCTGCTATGAAACTTGTCTCTGGCTACTTCTTGGCATCCTAAAAATTCAAACATCTTCAGCTAAATCTTTTACATATTCAGTGGTGATAATCAGCTCTCATTTCACCTAATTTCAGACCACATCTCTTGAAATATTTCTACATTATTGCATGTCATAATTATTGTAGAAAATAATGGCATTGTGGTGAGTGAACTTGGAATTAAGTCTTAGTAATGCTCTTCACACTACCAGGCAAATTTATTCTCAATGTCATGTGCCTGGTGCATTTTTCTTGTTTATGTACACATTTTCTCTACTGAAATGCAATGGATAAGTATTGCTGTTACCTCGATCAGAAGGGTCATAAGTGAAGATACATGGTTTCTGAGGTTTTAATCTACCGGTGAGCATTTCATGTGCTTCTAAGGTTTGTTCTCTAAAGAAATATGTTTTCACAGTTAACTACTGGAAACAAGGAACCCTGCTACCGTGTAGTGACAGATTTTGTTTTACTTTAGAGATAGAAGGCATTCAAGGCAAGTTCCAGTGCAAGATTTAGGTACTAAAATAAAATAAGTTTGGGTTGCTGAGGGGAAATTGTAATTGCAAAATCCTGACTCACCTTCTGAGCTGGAGACACCTAATCTCTATAAACTCTTGAACATTTGATGTTAAATCTCTTCAGGTACCTATTAAGTCACTGCACGTGCCCAGAACTGTCCTATGCTTGGCAGGCTTAAGCAGCTCAGTACTTAGATCATGTCTGAGCTCAGTTTAGATTGAGAAACTAGGCGGAGTGAAGTCTGAATCACCCCAAAAGTTCCATCCAGTAAACACTCCCAGAGGCCATAGAACATAGCAGGACCACTCTCCTCACACACTACAGATCTAAAGTAGGTCTGGTTTAGACCACAGACAGAGGAGAAATTAGAAGCCTTTTCTTTGTTTCCCAGGCAACTTTGCTTACTGGCATACCATTTAGTGCACTCACTGAGCAGGTTGGACTCCCAGATTCAGTCCCATCCTTTCCCTGAAAACCCTCATCTGCATCTTCCATCTTCAAAGCTCATGTCCTAGTTACCAGAAAATCGTCTTGTGAAGCATGGGAAGACAATCTGCGTGCCTCTTTTGAAAATGTCCCCAGGTAGATAAGAATGCAGGACATACTGGACCAGAGAGGAAACACAGGGTGAATTTGACTTTGTGGTCTGGTGGGTAGATTTTGGAAGACCTTGAATATTCTTCATGCTTCCAGGACTGGTTTTGCTTTTAATATGATTTTTTTAATTCAATATTTTCATTAAATAATAATTCATAAATAAGAACTTTACATTAAATATTATGTTATTTTTATGATGTTACCTAGGTCTTCCAATACTTAGAGATCACATGGTAGAATCCTTCCTTTTGTGCCTCTACTGCAGTCAGTAGTGTTATATCAGGAAATAATTTTGCAGTTGCTCATAACCCATGAAATATAAACCAGAACTTAGCTAATATTATAAATGCCCTAGGCATCTGACCCAGCATGTTATCTGGTGTGAAATGATGTCCATTTATTACAGGTTCATTTTGATTCTGTTGATTCTATTAATTGAATTGATTGTTGATTATATTAATAGAACTCTATTTTGATTAAAATCCAATTAAATTATAGTCAAGAAAGAAGTTCTTCAGTTTCTTAGCCTCTCTACATAAATATCTACACATGAAACTATGGGTTCAACTGCAGACAAAACATATAAATAAGCAGGTAAAAAAATGTAATTTAATACTCTCAGCACACAGCTATAGGCCAACTGATCTATAATTCACTGCAGCTTAATTACAGCATACACTAATTATGTGCTTAGCTCTAAAGCCTTTAATAAAGAAAAGCATTTCTTTAAATATATCTAATTAGGTAAAGTATCTGTTCTGGTTTAGCCGCATTTGGCACCAAAATGAAAAATACAGAGAAAAATAGTGCTCTCTTCATGTAGCCCTGAACTAGGTAGCCCATTGTCCTCTTGAGTTTCCAATACAAATAAATCAGTATTATAACTAGATCAAGTTGCACTCACAAGGTAAGGGTCTTGGAAACCTATATGCATGTAAATATTAATATATCTGACAACAGTCAGAAAGCTTTGACAACATATTGGTATCTCCACTCCTGACAACTGTTCTGAAGCTACAGAAATAATTTTCTTAGGACTGCTATATCTTTTTTTTTTTTTTTTTTTTTTTTTCCCCAAGGAAAAAAGGGGTATTTACACACCTTCCAGAGAGTAAGTACAATCATCTGCCCTTCTGGAAAAGCTCTGTTGTTTTCAGACAATCATAGGGAGTAGTCCGAGGTGTTCTAGAAATGGAATTGACTTATTAAATCAATTCAAACATATTCCTTCACAAAAAGGATTGAATCCTCACTGCATACTAGTGCTGCATTGTGTCTTTCAGATCTTTTTTTAAAAAAGAAGACCTGTACATGCTATTGCAAACTCAGCTATATATGTATTAGAGAATTCATGTTTTCACCTGTAAGTAGCTCAGAATAAGAACTATCACTTTCATAAGGTGATTTACATGCTGGCCCTTCTGGATTTATTTTAACATCCTTGTTCATCTTTAATACCCAGACGAGCCCCACTCATTCTTCTACTACATCAGGGGAAACTACTTCTTTAGGTAACGCAGCGACATTAATAACCACAAGCAACCAAGCTGTGAATGGCTCAGCTTGAATTTCCTTTCTATGTCCTTGGATTTTCCACCCAGCTCTTCACAGTGAGTTTTTTTCCTTCCTTATTTTCTCAATTCGTTTGACACTTTGAAACATTTGGTTTCAAGTTATCAGAAGCACATGCAATCAGCTTCTAATTCCAAGAACATTTCTAACACCTATAAATGGTAGTAGGTTTACAGAGGAAAGGAAATCACGAAAAGACGGGGGAAGTCACAGCAAGATGGTGACCACTATCGCTGTGATTATTTCCTTTACCTCTATCATTTGTATCCACCGTTTTACCTTATCTTTCAATTTGCTTAATAGAAGGCATCTGGATTTGCCCAATAGAAAGCATCTGGAATACTTTTTTCCACTCCATTTCAATAGGAAAGAACAGGCAAGGGTAATTCACAGGTAAGGAATGACTTCCATCTAAGTAGAGATTAAATAGGTTAGGACTCCCAAAGTATGTAATGAATGGAGAAGTTTATGGCAGAAGTCTATTAAATCATTAATTCTATGGAGACAATGGCTTGAAAAGGATGTGTTTCAAAACAGCACTATAGCTTTATTACAAGGAGTACCAATCTGAAAAATGTTATTTATAAAATGAATATACTTATGGGGTATTGCCACAGGTTATAATAGACACACACAAAAACATATGGATTCAAAATAGATCTGGAGAAGTCAGTGGAGCATAGATGGATTTAACTTCTGACTTTGAAAGTACCTGAAATTCTAATTACAGAGAGTAGAAAGAATCACTTATACATGCTTATTTTTTCTGAATTTTCCCTGAGGGTTCACCACTGGTCGCTGTTCAGGACAAAAGAATGGCCGAGACAAACTGAATCGTTTGGCAGTTCTGGCAGTATAGCTTCTCTGTGGTGAAAATTTGTTCTTGGTTAAAAGTAGCTTTATTTTGGAAGGTCACTTCCATAATGAACAGCTTTAGATAATAAGCTTTTTAGAAGAGTCTTTTATTGCTGTGCTCTCAGCAGAGGTACAGTGAATGATTGTGTTCCCAGGCACAACTGATACACACAAAAAGTTAATCATAAAATTTTTAGATAGACAAAAAGTTAATATAAAATTTTTAGATACATTACTGATCCTAATGAAGTTACAGGAAAGTTTCTTTCTTTTTAATGAAGTCAGGGCTTTCTCTCGTACATCATTACCCAAATTTTAGGTATAAATTATTCTGTGTAAAATATACAGCATGACAGCTGTCTGATCATAGAGTCCAAAAAGGGAAACAAAGAAATTCACAATATTTTGAAAGTTATGTTCTGTGGCTCTGTTACTTAGCAAATAACACCAGTAAGTGCAGCCTTATGACAAGTACCCCATTTGTTTTTCCAATGCCATATGCTAACAGTGGAAGTAACTGAGAAAAATACCCTCCTCTTGTCTGATTGACATGCATTTTAAACTCCTTGTCAAAACTGCATAATTATTTAAGTAACATACATGTCCCTCTTTCCAGATTTAAAAGTGATTAGGAGCCTAAGAAGTTGTAGTGTTTGTCTTCTTGATGGTAAGAGAGTTTATAAAACAACGAGAAAAGAAAATAAGGGTAAGGAAAAGTTTGCTAACCTGCCCATACTTTGCCTTTAAGTTACTGTAGATGATACTGGGAAGGACACTAAAAGAACGTTACCAAATATTTTACATTATAAGGCTCTATTTTTAATTTTCAAAATATTTGCTAAATTTCAGTTATTTGGCCTCATATTTTTACAAGAGTTTTCAGCAGCAGCAGCTAGCTGCTTCTCAGAAAACACTGAGGAAAAAAGAGAATGTTATGATGATGTAAAAAAAAATACTTATGTACTTGAGAAGTATTTCACAGTTTATGATTCTGTATTTTTGTGGTCATCCCGGAAGCTGATTGACCTGTGCTATGAATGAGATGTGGCCAAACCTTCACATGAATATGAAGGTCTTCTGAAAAATCACTGATACATGTTCAGCAGGCATATTTTAGTTTAATAACCAAGAGTCTGTTATTTGGAAAAACAGCACTGGACCTTTATCATTACAGTCTTTGCTGTAACATCAGTGAGAACCATAATATGAGTAAACCACACAAGTGACTTTAATATCATCTTTTCTTAGACACTGAGAATTTGATCTTAAACCATTAACATTTTCTATTTTGATATGTAATTTCAAAGTTTTTAGGTTTCTTTCCCTGTAGCTTTCATGTAATGGTATCACTTAAGATTCAAAGTTAAGATACCGTGAAGTTATCTTTTGTTCGTAAGAAAATATTAATAATGGTGCTTTCTTTAGGAGATAATTTGTTCAAAAATGTAGCATTTCAATAGCTACCTCACTGCATTTGCTTGGAGAATCTTACCATAACCAACAAGACCACAAAATCAAAAAACTGTAAATTGTAGGTGTATACAAAATTGCAGAAGTGTCCCAGTTGAAATTGCTTTATAAAACATCCTGTTCTGAAATAACAAGGCTCATATCTGTACAGTGCTGAAGAACTGAAATGTGTAAACTGTATGGGGATTAATGGGTACACAGGCAACAGGTGCCTCATAAATTTCAGAACCCAAGGATGTTATTCTATAAACATTTTGTCCACTGACAAAGCTGGTTTATATGCCTGCTTCTGACTAGTCATTGTGAACTGCAATGCAGCATGCATCTATGCAACTGTTCTATGGGGTAATAATACTATATATGAGGTCATTTAAATGAGACAGAATAGCAAATACATCTTAAAAGTATTGGTTTAATCTGAGGTAAATTATTTCGCTTTGTGAGGTAGCATGAATAACTTCAGGATGCTTAAATTTTGGGTATAAATTCAGGTTATATAAGATGTAAATCTTAATGTAAAACTTTTGATTAAGGCACTAAAGAAGACTGAATAACATTTAGATCTTTGCTTTATGTTGTTTCTCAACTGCAGTGACTTCAGCTGCAGTGATTTCTCTTGCCTGAAATAAACCTTCACTTATTCTCTGTTCTGATTATTTATTACTAGTAATTTCCATTTATCATTATTTCAGAATTATCAGAACAATTTCCTACATCATTATTTCTACCAAATATTTCCTACACATGGATTGGAGAACAAATTACATCGTTAATTTGAGGCTTATTTTGTACTTACAGAGATAAGGAATCCAATAATGATATCTTATAAACCCTTTTTAATTCTGTAGTTTCCAATCTGTGTGTCAATGTATACCAGACTTGAAAGCTTTAAAGCAGTTCACATAGAAATCTGCAGACTATGACTTGTTTACTAGCAATTATTTTTTAACATCTTTTGTGACACATTTATTTGTAAGGAAAATAGAACCATCTTCTGCTTTAATTATGCCTCTAAATAAAGTTTTAAAGAGCCAAGTCAGAAAGGAAAATGCTATGTTGATACACCATTCCCAAATCTGAAGAAAAAGCAGCTCTTAATGGTCTTCCATGATGACAAAGCCACCTTGTAAACATAAATGCTGTCCTATCTACTGGTAAGACTAAGTAAGACTAAGAGCTATTTAGAAACTTCTGAAACAGCCATTTGTAGCTTTTATGTTGCAGCTCAAGTGTTCTTCCTTCAGACTCTGCTTTGCAAAAATGCTCTTAATGGAACAGGACACTCTCTCTCACAGGCAAGCTGTGAGCAGGTGCTTAGTGCTGTGCCTAAGGAAAGGACCCAGGGAGAAGGCACTCAGCAGGAGACAGGTGCCTAACCTTCCTTTCCTGTCATCTCAGCTTAAGGACTGTTAAAGCTTTCTTTAGGAAGTTAATTTCAGAAAGAAGCCAATTCATGGTCAAATAACTCCTGTACAGTTAATCCTCCTGTTCCCCTGGTGGGTCAGTAGAACCACTGAGAATACACAGAGCAAAAGCGTTCCAGTTTCTTCTTTTCAGTAAGACGACTTCCCCCCTCATTCTGTGGTTAGAGCTGAAGTATTTAAACTGGGTTTGAAGCTGATAAGTGTTTAGACTTAGGTGTTTGACATCAGGTAACTGGAATTAAGCTGCCTTAAGCTATCTTATTTACTTTATTCTCTGATCTGGTCAAGCTATTGAAGGACATTAACTAAGGTTCCACTTATTTTGATTTCTGGGTTTCTTTAACATAAAGACATCTGAATGTTTCCAGGGATCCATATCAAGCTGCTGGATGATTGACTAACCACATAGTAAAATATTAAAAAGCATGCAGAAGTCGCCTACCAGTGCCTAGGGTGCCACATGGGCTTCTCGATGTTTTAGAGGGGTTTTTTGGTTTCTTGATTTTTTTCCCCAGAAAGATTAAATATAATATTTAATATTTAAATTCATTTCCCTTCTAAAAGTGGGTATGAATAGGAACAATTTATCTGAAGGGTTTCTCAGTGAGGAATTCAACTATATTTTGATTGGAGAATGGGAAAGTAATATTTCTCTTTTTATTTTATTTTTCCTTCTCTTCATTCTCCTTAAATGAGTATTCTAAGTGAATCTACTTTTCATCCACACCTTTTCTTGTGACATGATTTTTCTTTTTAAATTTCACTTTTCCATAGTCTGAAGGAATCTTATCTTCACAGGGAGTTGGATTTGGTCAGAATCTGATCTGTACTATTTAATATGTAGTTTTTCATAGCTATTGCTCAGCGATGTGCATTGTCTCTCTCCACTTTAAAGATGTCTCCTTTTTAAATGATAGGGCAGCAACTTTCTGATTAAGGTTAAGCAACAGTCACTGATTAAGGTATTCAAATTCCAAGTTGTCTGATTTTCAGCTCCTAATCCAAACTCTTGTGAACATCAACAAAAAGTTGTGAGTGAGTTAAGCACTTCAAGATTTGACATGACATACAGACCTTTGGCATGTCTGTCAATGTCCACTCAGTATAATTATTTATTTATTCACCTGTAGATTTTTAGAACTGGATAGCTACAATTGGACAGACAACCTTACTCTGAGATCAATTACTTTTATATAAAATCCAGAAATTAATTTTCCTTTTTTCACATGATAAATAACTGACTGTAACAGAAAATAAAACAACTCTAAGTCTCCCTTGATATCAAATATAATTCAAAAAGTTAAGTGGTCAAAGGTATGCCCTTTCAAAAAGAGAGGTAAGTGTTATGTTTAAAGAGAGGCAAAAAGGTCAATTGCTTTTATTGACTATTTTAAGTATTCTCTTTCAGATGTTTACTTGATAGGAAGAATGGCTCAGTGGAACAGTTAAAAACAATTTCTAGCAGACAGAGATAAAAAAAGAGCTTGTAAAGACCAAAGTCCAGAAAGACTCTTGAATGTAACCGTCTTTGGCTACTGACAGAAATGCTACGGTGGTCAAACATATAAGCCTACATCACCCATGATGCACAGCAAGAAAGGAAAACGTTAATAAGACAAAACAGGTTGAAAAAAAAAAAAACAAAACACAGAGTGCCTTATTTGTATGAATAATTTGTTGCATGTATACACAGTGTTATACAAAATAAGCAAGAATGCACTGCAGCACTCAGATCTGGGTTCATGACAGCAGATATTTCAGCAGCTGCAGTGAGTCCCTCACTGGCACTGTATGTCAAAGTGTCAATAGCCTCAGCTGTAATTCTGCTTTTCTGCTGGCATGTGTCCTTCTTATCCTTTGAGGTTCATATAAAACACTACTGGTTTTTAGTGGCATCAGGAATATCTAAATACTCCCTTAAAAGATAGATCTGACAAAGCCTGTGACAGAAGACAAATCTTCCTGCTATGACTTCCTTGCTAGAAGTAGTGTCTCAAGGCAAGTATTTTCCTCCTTTTCTGTGTACCTCAGAATTTTTGCTTTACACAATCTCAGAATGCTCTGAAAAGTTGCTTACATTGATATCCAAGTGTGCTTTCCAAAATATAAGTCTGAAGTGACAGGACAACCTAAACTGATGGATTAAGTATATTGTGCTATTGTCTGAAAAATTCTGTCCTATTGTCCAAGCAACTGTATGAAAGTCCAGCAAAATAGTGGACATTTTATGGAGCAGGGATCATCTGTAGGCATCACTGAGTATTAAAAATTCTTATTCTATTGTCTGTTAGATAAACATATTAGTAGCAACATATCCAGGAGGAAGGGTGCAATTGATGCAATTAATGTTTTTGCTTAATCTTCACAGAATAATCTTCCATACACTTCTTCCCACCTCCAAGGAAATTAAGGTGCTTTATTAACCAAGGAATCCACTGCTGTTTTTCCCCTGGAAATTTCTGAATATTTGCAGTCAAACATGGCAGGACCCTGAAAAACACTAAAATAGATAATTTAGGTAGAAGCAAAAGGATTGTAATGTCAATGTAGATCCATCTAGCAGTTGCAAACTCTTCACACAGACTAGAATTGAACTAAACTCAGTGTCTTCCACTCACTTTAGTAAAATTTCAGGTTCCAAACACCTTTGAAAAGTCACCTATTTATGCAATACTTATCATCAACTATAGTAGACCTCCATATGGTATCCTTCAGACAAATTTCTTTAATTGCTTGTAACAGTAATTAAATAGTAACCTGAAAATTAAATTAAATCTGCAGCTGGAGGAATAATTCCATTAAAATGATTAGCCTTTTCCTGTCCATGAATGGTTTAAACACCATGAATTCTGAATGTGTGTCTAATTCAGGAACACTTGCCACACTGTTATGCCAATAAATTCCATCTTAGGGATGGAAGAATTAGTCACAGCTGTCATGTATGTTGTGCTAGCTTCCTAATAATTATGATCTGGGGAAGGGGATGGGTGGGTGGAAACAAAAACAGCTTAAGTATCTCTCTGGTAAGAATTCACTGGGTAATCTTTTGTAGCAAAAATAATATGACTTTGCATTTACTGAAATTTTCACAGATAAATAAAGAAATAAAAGTCACTATCTGAAACATATTCAGTCTGAAAAGTCTAAATATTGCTTATGTGTATGGAAAGAGAATATTAAATGCAAAGACATGACTGAAATTATTGGTGTGCAATGCCACATGTACAGGATACATGGTTATTCATCTGTTGTTCCCAGCAGATATAGCAGCTGAGGCACTGTTTTCACTCAGCTGGGAAAAGAATAGTTTTCAAATCCGTCTGGGAATAAGAAACTGTCCAAAGAGAGTCTGTTCTGTGTAAAACAATGAAACCTATGTAACCTAAAAACTTTAGGATGATTCCACCAAATAGTAACAGTGCTTTTATCCCTTGCTACTCAATGTTAACTATTCTAGAGACCCTAAGGTAATGTATGTAGATTAATATCATTAAGATTAAATGGGACCCATTTAATGTTTTGCTTGGATTCCTTATTTGACTTCAAACACTTTACCTAGCATCTCTTAGGCATCCAAAAATTCCATAATTTCCAAAACCTGTATTGAGTAAACCTATGTGACTCAACTTCTCAGAAATCTTTAAGTAGCAACTTTGATCCACATAGAGTAGTTTCTCTTCAGACAGACAAGCTGGTATTTAAATTATAATCACCAAAGCTGCTGGAAACAATTCTTGGTGCTGCCTAAAACCACCTGAACCTTCATTTGTCAGGAGAATATTGGTAAAGACAAAGTGGATTTCAGACTCTCCAACTTATCCATTCTGTATATGTTATTTTTTAGAACAAGTTCTGAAATGCAGTTCTTTCCCCTTTCAGAATGTCCTACCCACCCACCCATTGCCATGCTTCTCTCCTTCCTTTCCCTTCCACCTTGTTACATGAAACAAGGAAATAATATTTAATGGAATGACTTTACAAATAATGATTGATAGTTGATAGTTGAGGCACTATCCAGAAGGGTGGCAATGTGGGACTGGGTTCTTTAAACAAGACAAGGGATATGAATCCATGGCCTCCTCACTTCCTCAGAGCTCTTTAGTGCTTTCCTCACTTAGAGGAGACAGTGTTGCTTACAACAGCAAATTTAGGCAACTGACTCAAAAACTTTTCAGCTGATTATGGTTATGAATCCATAAGGAGGAGTGAGGTACCCTGTTCTGTAGGCATTCGTTATTTGCTAGGGGAGGAAGCTCCCTGTTCAATAAGGAAGTTGGTGTGGAATCCACTCTTGGACCTCAAACTATTAATCATGGTATGAAGATCCTGTGTCTTCATGCAGAGTTCTGTGCACTGCTCAATGCAGTGATGCCATCTGTATACTATGATGGGTAGCCCTGCAGTACCTGCATCCTTGTGGATGTAACTCCCTAGTCTTGCTAGCTTAGTCTTTTTCTGTCTAAGCTGTGTCTTTTCCTCTGAAGAGATGCCTTTTCTCTCAGTTCTTTTTCTCCACTGAGTACAGAGGGAGGCAAAAGTGGCAAAACTTAAATGAGCTGTCAGTTGGATACCAGAAGTTTGGCGGGATGAAACCTGGCCACTG